>NC_137869.1:2098700-2113700 GCF_963924005.1 Protomyctophum bolini
AGTGTTGGACTGAAGTATAACATTGTAGCTTTGTCTGTTTTTGTCTTTTTTCCTCCTTGTTTTCTGTTTTTGTTTTTTGTTTGTTTAATTTTCTGTTTTTGTTTTTTGTTTGTTTAATTTTCTGTTTTTGTTTTTTGTTTGTTTAATTTTCTGTTTTTGTTTTTTGTTTGTTTAATTTTATTTCTTCTTCTTCTTCTATAAATGTCATTTGTTTGTTTTGTTTATATGTTGATTGTGATGCATATCTTCAACAGTATTTTGGAATACATTGAGATAAGGATAGGCACTAATAATAAGCTTTAAGCTTCTGCCTATATATGCCTTTTCGATCACCTAAAAAAGTAAAGTGTTTTTGTGTAATGTCTCCCTCTCTGAAAGATGGAAATAAACGATTCATTCATTCATAAGTGCTCGTCCTCCACACCTGCCATGCAGGACATAACCCAGTGGTTCCCCCAAAGTGCCTAAATCACATGATGCCACTATATTAAAGTTGTAAATATTTGGGCCCTATTGTTCACGATTATTAAGTTGGGTTGTGGCCAATGCACAAACAGTGGTTGATAAAGGGTGCATTTATATAGCACCTTTATCCAATTAACCCATTCTGAACGGGAACCCATTTTGGTGTTAGCATCATGTTGTGCTTTAGTTATTGAAAAATAGCAGATCTACAAGCTCATAGCGCGCCACCGAGTGGCGCGCTATGAGCTTGTAGATCTGCTATTTTTGACAAATCGAAGAACGACTGACATTTTTATAATCTGATCTCAGGTCAGACTGGGTTAATCAGACCAGTGTGTGTCCAGTGGAAACCTCATATGAATCTGATCTCAGGTCAGAATGGGTTACGGCGCTTTACATTCTGTGTCACATTCACACACCGATCCACCGATGGCGGAGGAAACCAATGCAAGGCACCAACCTGCTCATCAGGAGCAAATGAGGGGTCCAGATTCTTGCTCAAAGACACTTTGACACTAACTCTGGGGGAGCACCACAGGGATCGAACCGGGACCCTTTCCGGTTTGCAAGCGGACGCTCTACCCCAGAGTCACTGCTGGTCAGTAAACATGGGGTCCTTTGAGGGGGTTCCTTCCAGGGGGTCCCTAGATAATGTTTTGATAGTTAATCTACATATGCACGTCAACATAACTAGAGCCTGTACAAGAATGGCTGTTTTGTGTCATTGCAATCCCTTACCCATTACCCACAGTGCATAGGAAAGGAAGTCTGGGACAAAATTGCGAGAGCCAAATCATACGTAGCTTAACAATACAACATGTCATTAATAGTAGTGATGGTTAGGAACCCGTACACTCTCTGAACAATACGGTGTATACTGGGGTTCCAGAGAATAAACATGTATCCATTCAGTGCATTTCACTATAGCTGACTTGGTGACATGGTATAGCCTAACCCTAACCAACCCACTAACCAGTGGAAGTGATCAGATATTTCACCTCATAAGATACTAAAATGAACCCCCACAGGGACAGAAAAGACAGACAGACAGACTGGCAGCTAACACAGTACAGTAACACAGCTGGGCCATAGACAGTGCATGCAGATGCATGTATTCATATGATTTCAATATATTATTAACATGACAGACAGACAGACAGACAGACAGGCCGCTTGGCTAACCGTACCACAGCTGGGCCATAAAGCGCATGCTGCTGCAGATGCATTTATGAGTCATATAATAAATGATTTCCATAATATATCGTCTCTCACAATCTCAGCTTATCTCTCTATTAAACACACTTTAACAGATCATCGATCAACGATCAGATCAATAACTCTCCGATTCATAACATTCATTGAAGATCAATGAGTGAAATGAACACCTTGTTCTGAGTAAAACTATAGTTCATATTATAATATCATCACAACGTTGACAACACAGTGTGACAGATCAGGGAAGCAGTGGCACGCACACACACACACACACACACACACGCGCACACACACACACACACACACACACAGCTAGGTGGGCTGTGATCTCTGCATGGTGGCTCAGTTAGGATGAAAGAACTAAGATCATTTACTGAACCTACGATCAATAAATATCGATTATTTTGTCTTATATATATTTATTTTTTTAATCGTCTGATCATCCTATAATATAATTAATTAGCTCATCAGATCTCATGATCTCTCTCTCTCTCTCTCAATCCCCGGTGCGGTGAGGCTGCTGCTACCTAAGCTAGTTAGCACGGGTGGCTAAGGAGGGGGAGAGAGAGAGAGAGCAGCATCATTCACCATGATCTCCATAACAGATAATCCAAACGCAGCTCTCTATTCTATAATCGCATTACAAATGAAAACACATCTCCTTAAACCCAGCTCAGATGAACATGCAGAATCAAATCAATAGTGTTGTCCGTTAATTACACAACGGATCCATCCATGGCAGAGACTGTAAGACTGCATAGGCCTGGTTGTCCACTTTTTACACACACACCATGATTATAATGTTCTTATTTTGATCACAAGAGATAATATAAGACCCAATTACTGCATGTCAAAGTCTCCAGGTTTTCTTCAGAGTATGTATGACAATGATTTACTATGAAACGATGTGGCATATAGGAGTCCACACTGTCCAAAGTATAGCCTATACTACAGTGGCTCCCAAACTGTCCAAGGTATAGCCTACTACAGTGGCTCCCACATAGCCTATTTTATTTGCAAGGACCCCCTTAACTCTGGGTGTTCAAATGGAACCAAAATGGGTCCATTATTTGGTTCCATTTGAACAGGAGCTGTATAGGCTATGTTGTGGTCATTCATTCATTCAGGGGAATCGGGGCTATAGCTGCATGGAGATCACTAATGCCCAGATGGACTCCCTCTCTACCCGTGACGGAGTCACCTATCCCCGGGGGCCGGGGCCCAGGTGGACTCCCTCTATACCCGTGACGGAGTCACCTATCCCCGGGGGGCCTAATGCCCTCCTCTCTCTATACCCGTGGTGGACTCACCGATCCCCGGGGCCGCGTAGATGAAGTAGAGGCAGGTGGTGGACATGGAGAAGAAGAAGATGAAAGCCAGGGACGAGCGGTTGGACAGACGGAGCAGCCGCCGGTGCAGGTTCACCATTTTGAGGCGTTGGAGAGAGAGAGAGAGAGCTATGGGCTCCCTGCCGGTTCCTCTCCGGGGAACTCAGTCAGTCAGTCAGGCTGGCTGGCTGGCTGGAGTGAAAATAAATAATAGCAATAAAATAAATCACTCTTAGAAAATGTCTGAATTCTGGCCATGATGTAGACAGTATAGCCTATATACGACAATATGATGTTGCAGATAGTTTTTTTTTAGGCAGGACAATGTAGTGTTGTTGTGGGTCTAGACTGTGTAAGTGAGTGACACACATGTAACCCAAATGTGGCTTAAATTTGGCTACAAAGAACGTACATTTGAATGGTACATTTTGCATCAAGACTATAGACTATATCATGACATGCTCGATCGATGTATTTGTATCGATACGGTCTATTAGCTGACTTTTCCTTTCGTATGTACCGTATGACTCGATCAAAAACACACACACAACACATCTATGGTAGCCTAAAGTGAAAGTCTCACTCAGGCTAAATCAAACCCCATGGCTGTTCCTCTCTTCATAGCGGCTCGATCAACCCGCCTGTAACGGTCAGAAAACACACCTAAAACGGCCAGGAATAACGTCCGTCCGTCCTCCGGATTGGGGGGGTCCGGGGGGTAGGGTAGCCTAGACGGAGAAGCCGTAGCTTCAGGCCCTGCTAGGCGGACTACGAGGATCGGGGGGAGGCCGGGTGAGGGTCCATACGCCGCGCCATGCTGTCTGGGTTGAGCTGAGCAGAGCAGCGATATGAGCTGCCTGTCTGGAAAACCCCCAACCCCACCGTCCGTCCGTCCGTCCGTCCGAACAACCACCTCACTCAGTCACTTTACAACACAACAACTCCCGGATTATTGTAGCTTTTAGTAGTAGAAAGCAGCGCTGTTGTCGTCGTCGTCTTCGGGGGGGATCGCCCTCCTCATGCCGGCTCCATCGTGGTTCGTTTCGGGGGTCCTTGTTTGGTCCGCAGGTTGTGATCATGCATCGGTGGGTGGGTGGGTGGATGATGGCTGGCTGGGTGGTAGGGTAACCAGCGAGCCCGGTCTGCTCTACCTCCTCCTCCTCCCCGCACAAGTCTCCTCTCGGCCCGGCCTGGTGTCTCGCACGCAGTCGGTGAAAATGTGTGATCGAACTTCTGCTGCTTCTCTCTCGCCGTTTAGATTTTGCGCATGATCATAATTAATGATCAATGATCACCGTCACAATAATAATAATAAAAAAGGGGCCGCCTATAGGCTACTAACTAGCCTATTATTATAATCTACAGTACTGTGCAGATGTAGTCATGTGAGTGTGACCGACCACCGCGGTACAATATACAGCTAAAGCACACATCTGTGTGTGCGTGTGTGTGTGTGTGTGTGTGTGTGCGTGTGCGCGCGCGCGCCACCACACGGTCTCACACACATGCACACGCTAAACGGCGGTACACACACATATTATTAGCCTGCCCTGCCCTACACACACACACACACACACACACACACACACACACACGGTCACACACCCAGGAG
Organism: Protomyctophum bolini; assembly: GCF_963924005.1. Classification (NCBI taxonomy): domain Eukaryota; kingdom Metazoa; phylum Chordata; class Actinopteri; order Myctophiformes; family Myctophidae; genus Protomyctophum; species Protomyctophum bolini. The sequence continues at coordinate 2,103,321 of NC_137869.1, forward strand.
TGTGTGGGCGTGCGTGGGTTCACTGGGGGGGGGGGGGGGAGGGGGACTGGGAGGGGCGGGGGGTATAATGTTTTGGGAACAGAGATCTAATGAAATCAAATCAGGACAGGATTGATTCCTACGTACGTTTCTTTTCTTTTTCTCCTTTTCCTGCTGGCGCTGCAGACGTTTCCGGTGGGTACTAACCCCCCCCCCCTCCTGTAATTGGTCAGTCACCATGGCAACCCCACCACTCGGGGTGGGAGTGGACTTATTGGAAGTGTGTGTGTGTGTGTGTGTGTGTGTGTGTGTGTGTGTGTGGGGGGGGGGGGGGGGGGGGGGGGGTGGTGTTCGTATAAGGCTGCTCCCCATAGAGTTATAAGGCTGCTCCCCATAGAGTTATAAGGCTGCTCCCCATAGAGTTATAAGGCTGCTCCCATAGAGTTATAAGGCTGCTCCCCATAGAGTTATAAGGCTGCTCCCCATAGAGTTATAAGGCTGCTCCCCATAGAGTTATAAGGCTTCTCCCCATAGAGTTATAAGGCTGCTCCTCATAGAGTTAAATGGCTGCTCCCCATAGAGTTAAATGGCTGCTCCCCATAGAGTTATAAGTTTGATCCCCATAATAATAATCACAACTTCATTTAAAAACAAACAACATACAGTACACAGTGTCACTTTCAACATCAAAAAGCTCATACTATGCTTGGAAAAGCCAAAGAATAAAAATATGTCTTGAGGCGTGATTTAAACACCTGAAGAGTGGGGGCTTGTCTTATGTGCAGAGGCAGCTCATTCCAGAGCTTGGGAGCTGCCACTGCAAAAGCCTCGGTTCCCTCTGAGCTTCAGCCTTGATTTAGGCACCACCAGGAGAAGCTGGTCAGACGACCTGAGGGTCCTTGTGGGAGCATACGGTATGAGTAGTTCAGAGAGATAAATGGGTGCCAAACCATTTAAACATTTAAAAACAAAAAGCAAAACCTTGAAATCAATCCTGTATCGCACAGGAAGCCAATGGAGGGAGGCTAGTACAGGACTAATATGGTCGCGCTTATACGTGTACCTGGCTGTAAGCAACCGTGCGGCGGCATTCTGGACTAGCTGTAAGCGAGAGATGGAGGCCTGGTTAACTCCAATATACAGGGCATTACAGTAGTCGAGGAGGGATGTCATAAAGGCATGGATAACAGTTTCGAACACAGGGCGGGAAAGACAAGATTTAATCTTTGCCAGCCTTCTAAGCTGGAAGAAGCTCTTTCTGACTGTTTCATTTACCTGTTTTTAGATCAGAGTCTATCTTAAAGCCTAGATTGGTGGCAATTGGCTTTAAGAAAGGCTCAAGGGGACCTAAATCACCGGGAGGAAACACATTGTTGCTTGGCCCAATTAAACACCATAACTTCGGTCTTGCCGTCGTTAAAGTTAAAAAAGTTTAAAGCCAGCCATGCTTTTACATCCTCCAGGCAAGCGACATCACCTATAATCAACATGAGTTAGACTTTAATATATTAGCGCCCCTCACTTCACACAGGTGTGATTTTTTTAAATAGTAATGTTAATGATATTGGACAGTAGGATAGATGTAGATAGCAGCTGAGCCTGACTTGGTAGAAACACAAAATATAAAAATAAATAAATGCTATACCGGTGTGTATATATACTTTTTGACAGTAAAATAGAAAGGCTATTTTAATCAATATTATAGACCATCAAGACATTTCGAGTAGGCCTACATTTCCATCAGATATACTGATATAGCGTATCAATAAATAGATTAAATACTGTAGATGTCTGTCTTCTGGCAGAATGCAATTGTTGTCCAGCAGGGGGAGTGGTTCCACCAGGCTAGGGAGGGAGAACCGTGCACAACAACAAGAAGACAAACAAATGAATCAAACGGGCTATACAAGTTCAAAGAGAACTATAGCCTACTCCAATTATTACTCAACGATACAGTATATATGCTGCTGACTGTCAGTCAGTCATTTATCTACAAAATAATCACCCAGGGTGTCTTTCTCTTTCTTCAAACAGTGCAGGGCGCGTACTCGCCCAGTAGATTTCCCCCTCCTTGCCAGGTAGCCTGTTTGATTGAGTTCAGCTGGTGAGAAGTTAAGGAACTGGTTGGAATAACGTGTTCCTTCCACGCGCTACGTCCAACCAGGGAAACTCCCCCCTGTCAGGTGTAAAGGAGCAACTTGGACACTCAGGCATGAAGGAAGCATGAGTTAAGTCCGTTGCTCTCCCCTTGTCCCCCATATATGGGGACTAGGTTGGTCTCCCCTTGTCCCCAGGGCCGGTTCTAGGCATAGGCGAACTAGGCGGTCGCCTAGGGCCTCAACCACTGAGGGGGCCTCGTCACAGGGAGAAGATTTTTTTTTCATGTATCCCTTACATGGGCTACTGGCCACATGTGGCCCCCACCTAGCTTCTTAATTTTGATCTCAAAGTGCACCAGATTGAAGCATTTCCATGGCAAATTTACAATTTTTATCCGGCGTGGCAAAGCAGGAGGGGGGGGGCCTCTGTATAATATGTTGCCTAGGGCCTCAAAAGGCCTAGAACCGGCTGATGGTCGGGGGGGTAGGACCAAGGGATTTGGGATTTGTTTATAAACATTTTGGTATTTGTTTATAAACATTTGTGATTTGTTTATAAACATTTGTGATTTATTTATAAACATTTTGGGATTCGTTTATAAACATTTGGGATTTGTTTACAAACATTTGGGATTTGTTTATAAACATTTGGGATTTGTAAGTCTCATGGGGGGGGTAGGACCACTACCAGTTGACCTGTAGTAAGTCTCATGGTCGGGGGGGTAGGACCAAGGGATTTGGGATTTGTTTATAAACATTTTGGTATTTGTTTATAAACATTTGTGATTTGTTTATAAACATTTGTGATTTGTTTATAAACATTTTGGGATTTGTTTATAAACATTTGGGATTTGTTTATAAACATTTGGGATTTGTTTATAAACATTTGGGATTTGTTTATAAACATATGTGGCCCCCACCTAGCTTCTTAATTTTGATCTCAAAGTGCACCAGATTGAAGCATTTTCATGGCAAATTTACAATTTTTATCCGGCGTGGCAAAGCAGGAGGGGGGGGGCTCTGTATAATATGTTGCCTAGGGCCTCAAAAGGCCTAGAACCGGCACTGCTTGTCCCCCATATATGGGGACTAGGTTGGTCTCCCCTTGTCCCCCATATATGGGGACTAGGTTGGTCTCCCCTTGTCCCCCATATATGGGACTAGGTTGGCGGAGGGTGTGTAGAGCCCAGGATCACATTAGATAATTGACACAGGGGTGAAAAATGGGTTACAAAATCGTGGGATAAAAAAACCCAAAACAAGACCAAATGGATTCACGTCATAGCGTCTACTTTATGTCATGATGATGTACGATGATAAGAGTGCCGATCACTTCACACAGGTGTGATTTATTTTGTTTTTGAGGGGTGCTATACTGCTAGCCCGTCCAATGCATGGCTTTTTGAAAATGATATGTCATATGGCAGCCAAGTCTATGGACTTTAATATTCGTTTTTTTTATGGGGCACTAAATAAGGGCGCGAGTGAGTGACGTCATGAACTTATTTTTTTGTTTTGTTGTGATAATCCTCTCTACTATAGAGTGTGCTGACCATATAAGGAGTTCCTCTCTGTCCCCAGTTAACCCCTGGGGGTAAAAAAAACCTTAGTTTTCGTTTTTGGCTCTCTATCCTGAAAGGCTTAGGTCCCAGCCAAATACATTTGAATTGTTATTTTCCCAGGGTTACTGCAGTATGATTTACATAAGGTGTTCTTTTAACTTGATTTTAAAGATGAATTTTGTATTTGTATTGGTTATACACTTTGGTAGTGCATTCCAACCTATATTTGTTCTTGGTTTAAGTGCCACCAAAACACCTGAACTGGCTTGTCTAGTCTTATGGTTATGTTCGTCTCTTACATGTGCGACCTGTTCAAAGAAATACTGTGGTTTTTTTGTCCATTAATACATTTCTGAAAAACGTAAGAATACGTGAATGTAATCTATTCTCAACAGTAAAGCCATGCTAGATTTCTGTGCATTTCTGCAATGTGTGTCCAGTTGGAACACTGGAGAGTGTGTTGAAGGAGGGCCGGAAGAATTCACACTGGGAGAGGAAGTACACCGGAAGTGTGGAATCCTACGTTACGTCACACTGCCACTCAAGTGATTACTGGCCAATCACAGCGCATCTTTCCCGGGACTTACAGACGTGAACATGCGCTCTGTGACGCACGCTCATGGTTCCACGGGGCTTCGCAAGGAGTCTCTGGAAACGTTTGCCCTCCCTTGAGCACATACTGTACTACTGTACACTCCCTTGAGCACATACGCTCCAGAGCCCTCCCTTGAGCACATACGCTCCAGAGCCCTCCCTTGAGCACATACGCTCCAGAGCCCTCCCTTGAGCACATACGCTCCAGAGCCCTCCCTTGAGCACATACGCTCCAGAGCCCTCCCTTGAGCACATACGCTCCAGAGCCCTCCCTTGAGCACATACGCTCCAGAGCCCTCCCTTGAGCACATACGCTCCAGAGCCCTCCCTTGAGCACATACGCTCCAGAGCCCTCCCTCGAGCACAGACGCTCCATGCCGAGCCGGAAAGGGTGTCTACGTTTATAACGTCTATGATTTTAAACAACCGGCGATTGGTTTACCATGAGGCTACATTTCCATTGCGGAAACCCTGATGGTTTTTATCTAGGGTGACGTCATCAAAGTCCTAGCATCGAAGGTATAAAACAGTTAGTCGGGGACAGATCTGGGGAGACCGGGCGTTATTTCTCTGGATATCTTTTCCTCCGTTTCAAGGTTGACGCCAGACGGACGGACGGACAGCGGGCAGATCAGAGAGACACAAATCATGGACAAAGGCCGGAGGAGAGCCGGCGGCGGCGGCGTCCAGGTCCGGGCCAGGCAGAACATGGAGGAGCGCCTGAAGACCATGGAGGAGATCAACAACAAGAACGTCCTCAAGATGCAACAGAGCCACCGCATCCAGGCCAAGGTGTACGAGAAGATGCTCTCGGAGCAGGAGCAGTTCTGGAAGGAGCAGCTGGCGGAGAAGGAGGACCAGATCGGGCAGATGGAGGCGGAGATCGACGAGTGGCGGAGCCGGGAGCTGGTGCTGGTGGGCGAGATGGAGGCCCTGGAGCAGCGGGCCAACGAGGGCAGCACCACGCTGTCGCAGAACTTCATGGAGGCCCACCAGCAGCTGGCCGACGCCATGCTCTCCCTGCAGCGCATGAAGGACTCCATGGAGGACAAGAAGAAGAAGAAGGAGCGGCGCCACCGGAAGGAGAGGGAGCGCGAGGAGCGTCTCCAGAGGTCCAGGCCCAGCGAGGAGGAGTCCGAGTCCGAGGGCGACGCGCCGCAGGACAGCAGCCTCCACTTCAAGTCCAGCGGCGGCGGCGGCGGCGGCTTCAGCAGCCGGATGCACGGCTCGGTGGACCACGACTGGAAGAGGCAGGTGGCGCAGCTGGACGGGAAGTGGTCGCAGATCAAGGACGTGATGGAGGCCATGCGGGAGGAGATGGAGCAGAAGAGCATGCTGGGCTCGGCGGCGCTCAGGCAGAGCTTCGGCGAGGCCTGCGAGCACCTCTCCGACTGCATGGACCTGATGGAGCGCGTCAAGCACGAGCTGGAGGAGCAGGCCCGGCGGCGCCGCAAGGAGCACCGGCCGGGCAACAAGGACTCCTTCTGGAAGCGCTGGTACCGCCGGCTCCAGACCACCATGGGCATGGGCACGGAGACGGCCAACCAGATCGCGGGCGTCGGCATCACCACGGCCAACCAGATCGGGGGCCAGATGGCCGACCACGTGGCCCACTGGACGGGCCTGGGGGCGGCGACCGGCGGGGGCCTGAAGGGCCCTGGCGGCGGCGGCTGGGGGGGCCAGTCGCCCGCCCGCCGCACCTCGCCCCGCCGCCACTCCCCCGCGGGGGGGGGGAGGGGCGGCGGCCGGCGGTCCCCCGTGGCCCGTCTGGGCCGCTCCAGGAGCAGGCAACAGCAACGGGACGACCTGTAGCGACGCCCACCCTGGTCTCGAACTCCTCCCCCCCCAAAAAAGGGACACGTGTGACCAAAACGTCCAGTGGGTGATTTGAAGGGGGGGACAAATGAGGCACATGCTGTCTTTAGGATTCTGTCCCTCTGTCGTCGGGACATAACTTTCGAACGGCGCAGAGTCGGCCCAATCGGACTTTCGCAGCCATCGGCACGGCAACCCGCTCGCTCGCCCGTCGTTTTTAACAGTCTCTTGACATATACTGTCTTGGGGTCGGAGAAAGGCAGCGTTTGACTGGAAGGGTACCCCCTTCTTGTCACCATTTGACTGGAAGGGCACCCCCTTCTTGTCACCGTTTGACTGGAAGGGTACCCCCTTCTTGTCACCATTTGACTGGAAGGGTACCCCCTTCTTGTCACCGTTTGACCGTTTTCAAGAAGTCACAATATGATCGACCTCTGGGGAGTGAGAGTGTTCCACAACGGCATAGCTTTGTGTGGATCGCTATCTCCCAACTGTGTCCATCCAGTCATCTAAGATGTGTCTGACGCATGACTCCAAAAAAAGGTGACCTCCCGGACGTGTGACGAGTTGGTTAAAAAGGAGCATGCGACGATTGACACGACGACACACAAGCGGTTGCGTCGCGTGCTGTATAGGGTTTGAGGTCATTTAGGATTCTCTGTCTACAAGGTATGGGTGGACCTGAGCCCTTAGCGAGGTATGCACCTCTGGGTGGACCGGAGCCCCTAGCGAGGTATGCACCTCTGGGTGGACCTGCGACCCCAGTGAGCTGAGCGGTGCACCTGCCTTGTTTTCAATGGATAGGTAAGTAGGTAGGTAAGTAAGTAAGCCTCGCTGAGACATGGAGCCCATATAGGGCAGGAGCTTATCTCCGGTTTCTGCAGTTTTATCAAAAATTACACCATTATAATTTATATCTTAATAAGCTTTACAATACGTAGCCTATACCCCCAGGGGGGCCCTGATAGGGGTCCCAGGGGGGCCCTGATAGGGGTCCCAGGCTAATTGAACCACAAGCAGTGGTGTAAAAAAGTACTCTTTTTTTTACTAACAGAGAAACGCAATTCAAAAGGTACTCGCATTAAAGTACCAAACTAATTGTGTCAAAAGTGTCAAAATATACTTAACGCACCAAAGTAAATGTATCGAGTGTATAACAACCTTTGTAAAAATGGCAGATGTACAATCGCACAATGTGATGCAATGTGAGATTGTAGATCGGCTATTTTTAAATGGCTTTTAAATGTACATCTCGGTCTGAAGTGGGTAAAGTATGTTTTCTAATAATAATAATAATCAAAATCTACAAAGTAACCAGTAACTCGTTTTGAAGTAATTGTAGTAAAATGACAACTTCTTGAGTAGACAAGAAATTGGAAATACTCAAGTAAAGTGAAAATACCTCAAAATTGTACACACGATTAAAATTGTACACACAATTGTACATACTGTACAGTACTGAAGTAAATGTACCACATGGACCAAAAAAGCAGAGAGCAAAGTCATCTTTCCCGCCGTAAAAACTAAACTAAATAGAAAGGTCTATTGTCGTCTTTAGCACAACCTGGCTTTTGTGTCTTTCTTTTTTTGTATCACAGCGTTTAAAGCAGCTATAATAACATGCATTTTAAAACTTTTTTTTAACATTTAATATCCTATTCTATGTCCCTCAAACTTCTCTCTAATGGTTTGAGCCTCAATCACCACTCTGATCGTATAACGGTTATTATGATAATATAGGAAATGCCATGGACTGGTTATATTATAACCAGTCCATGGCATTTCTTATATTGCTTCTGAGGCTGTTTTAGCTGCAGTATACCACAATGCCCTGAGGTGGTGGGGGCGCTGAAATGCAACTTATTTAATCTTTGAGTCATTATAATACTGATCTACTAATACTGATGCTAGATAAACACAGGCTTGTTTCCATTCCATGCCAGCTTGGAAGATCAACAATGGCGGACATTGTAAACAGACATGGAAACGCAAATGTGGGACTGGAGAGACTGAAGAGGGGGAGGAATTATACGAAGAATATGGTGATGCTGATGACATCACGCATATGACCGAATCAGTTGAGGGGAGCTCAAGAGACGCCAACAATTTTGAAAAAGTTTAATTTTATGTTATAGGTCCTTTAACTCATTGCACGCTATACTAACGCCCCAAGACCGTTTCCTGTCGACCAAAAGTAGTCCCCGTTTGAAGTGAGGGGCGCTCTTGTCATCTTACAACATGATGATGTAAAACAAACATTGAGACAAAACCGTTAAAAAGTCTATAGACTTGGCTGTCATATGATGTAATTTCCGAAAGCCAGAAATTGGAGGCGAGCGCCCCTCAAAAAAAGTTGAGTTGTCGTGAGTTCCACATGCCGCCGATGGGCCCGTACGGCAAATAGAGACGTTGGAACCGCCGATCGGGCCCCGCTGGATGATCTCAGGCGAGGAGGTAAAAGCGTGGATGACGTTTTCTAGGTCTGCCGTAAAGGAAGGACCTTTGCGATAGTCATCCCAGCTGGACAACTGAACTAACTTTGGTCACCTGGTCATATCGAGACAGTTCTGAGTCAAACACGTCACCAAGGATACCGTGAAGGTTTCATATTTCTGGAGAGGCCAACCCGAGGCTTGAAGTGAGATTTGTGTGTTTGGGCAAGAGGGGCTGGTGACCAGATTTGGATTTAATTTTTTAAATTGCAGGACGTTTTCAAACATCCATTGTTTGAAAACGTCATTGAAGCAGGACTCGATTCAAGTGACGATCGGTGTAACCAGGCGTTATGGGGACATACAGTGTTGTAACCAGGCGTTATGGGGACATACAGTGTTGTAACCAGGCGTTATGGGGACATACAGTGTTGCAAGTCGATCGGTGTAACCAGGCGTTATGGGGACATACAGTGTTGCAAGTCGTCTGCGCAACATTGGAAATCTGTATTATGTTTATGCATGATTTGGCCCTATAGCGACAACTAGTTTGTCACTATTTGTTGATGGTGTTGTCATCAAAGCGTTTAGCGTTGAGGCTATAAAGGCAGCAGCAGTATGAGGCACTGAGGTGCAGCGGCAGTGCAGAAGGAAATTCCCACAACAAAACAACAATGAGGAACGTTAGGATCGCAGATGCCGACGTCCGGCCGAAGTTTGAGGGCCTGGAAGAGGATATTCAGCAGATGGAGGAAGAGAAACACTGTTTCTCCAAAATGCAACACGACAGCCGCATTCGGTCTCGGGTGTACGAGAAGATGCTCACGGAGCAGGAGTACTTCTGGAAGGGAGAGATGGCGGAGAAGGAGGAGAAGCTGGGGCAGCTGGAGAGGGAACGGGAAGAGTGGAGAAGCAGAGAGAACTTCTGGATCAGCGAGATGGAGACCTTGATGCAGAAAGGGACGGAGGGAACCACCTGGGTGATGCAGACCTTCACGGAGGCGTACAGCCGCCTCGAAGAGGGCATGGTCTCCCTGGAGAACATGAAGCTGGCGCCCGGGGACGAGAAGACGAGGAGCAAAGAGAGGAGGTGGAGGAAGAAGGAGAGGGAGGACAGGACGGCGTCCAGGGCCAGCGTCCGGCGGCGGCAGAGGGAGGAGCGCGAGGAGGACAGCGCCAACGTCTCCGACCGGGCGGTGGCGCCCTGCAACGCGGAGCAGGAGCAGAGCTGGAACCAGCAGACGGAGCAGATGGACGGCAAGTGGAGCCAGGTCAAGACCATGCTGGAGACCATGAGGCAGAACGTGGAGCAGAGGAGCATCATGGGCTCCCCCACGCTGAGGCAGGACTACGCGGACCTCCACGGGCGGCTGGCGGTCTGCAGGAGAACCATGGACCGGGTGATGCGCGAGCTGGACGACACCAAGAGGAGGAAGGAGTTCATGTGGAGGCGGCTGGGTCTGAGGATGGAGATGGGGGGACCGGCGGAGGAGGAGGAGGAGGAGGAGCCCGGCGTGTGAGCCCCACGTGATGAAGTGTTGGGAGTTTGGAAGCGCTCCTTGACAATCACTCACCGGCCCAAAGCGCACCACCTGTTTAGAACGTGCACATCATGCAGGAGGCAGCAGGAGGTCGCTTCACTGATAACGAGCGCTTCCATACTCTGATACTTAGAAAAGTAGCTCATAACATGTCTACGGTGGATTTGTATTAAACAAAAACTTTACAGGTTGAAAGAGGATAATTCAAAGCTTTCCCTACAGCTTGCAATGTTGGTGATTTTGACTGAATATGGCCAATTAATGGACTTCAGCCCTCAGAGGCACCCCTGGGCGAGGTCAGGGGGGGGCGCTGGCCTCACAATGGCGCCCCACCGTTAAATGTAGAAGTAGACTATAG
>NC_137869.1:2118700-2148700 GCF_963924005.1 Protomyctophum bolini
TTTTTGGCAGCAAATTTCTATTTTAGTCATAGTCTCTTGAATAGTTTTCACTTAGTCTTAGTCACATTTTAGTCACCGGGAATGTTCTAGTGTTTAGTCTAGTTTCAGTCGACTAAATGGCATACGATTTTAGTCGACTAAATCTACAGTTGATTTAATCAACTAAAATGTGTTTTGACAGGCCTTGATGTCGTTGTAATGACATATTTTACACTTTGGTTGCATGCTGAAAATAGCAGATATACAATCTCGCAGCGCGACGCGTTGTGAGATTGTATATCTGCTATTTTCAGCATGCGACCCAGCAGAAAACTGGATCTCTTGTCCACTAGTCCCTTCCTAACATTTTAGTCTAGTTTTTATTTGTTTGACGAAATTGTCAGTATATTTAGTCTTAGTTTTAGTCACCATAGATTCGTTTTTATTTAGTTTTAGTCAGTGAAAAAAAGGTAGTCGACGAACATTTTTCCTCTTAGTTTTAGTCAGTCGACGAAAACAACACTGGCGCGTTATATCACTTCACGTTTGAAAGCCACCCCCCCCCCCCCCCCACCCATCGCATCCCGAACAAAACCAAATCATATACACGAAAAGATGGCGTCGCTCATGCGCTGGTTCTTGAGGACCTTGACGCTGAGCCGGCCGGGCACCGGCAGGATCCTCAGAGGGACGACGTGGCCGGTGTTGAAGTACGGAAAGAGCGTGTGCGTGAACGTGTGCTGCGTGAAGGCGTGTACGAGCGCGCCCGTGTCCGAGTCGGAGAAGGACAGCCTCCCCTCGTCCCAGTCCAGCTGGACCCGGATCCGCCGCGGTCTGTGCGTCGGCGTGGCGAGATCGGTGACCGGCGACACCGCCCCGCTGTGCGGCGGTTTGGACACGGCCGTGTATTTCCCCTGGTAGAAGCCCATCCCCCAGAGCTGCCCCGCGTCGTCCCGTCCCTTCCTGCGGTAGGAGTCGGCCAACACGCCAACCTCCCAGTCCTCGTTGTCCCCGACCTCCACGTCCCACGCGTTGGTCCCCGAGGCGAAGCCCTCGGAGCCCAGCACGTAGCCGTAGTGGTCGAAGCGCTCCGGGTTGACGGGGAGCTGCTGGCCCTCCTCTCCGGGGCTCACGCTGGTCAGGTCGTGGGACACGAACAGCACCGGGTGGGCCGTGTTGGGGTCCAGGATGACCGGGTTGTAGGAGACGATGTCCTTCATCTTGTTCCAGAGTCGGAAGGCCAGGTTGCCCAGGTGTCTGGTCACGTCTATCAGCGGTCCCGAGACCGGCGGTGGGTCCGGCAGCTGAGTGAGCTGGACTCTGAGCATGGTGGTCTTGTAGTTCAGGAGGAACGAGACGGGTTCTGCTCTCAGCTGCTCCTCTGTGGCTCTGATCGTGCGCGTAATGGTCGATATGTCTTTCTTCAGAGCCTCCATCTTGTCCTTCACCATCAGACTCTTCTGCTGCTCTTCCACCCTCAGTGCAGCGAGGCTGTTCGCCTCTTCGTCTTCTAGGAACTGATGAAGCTTCCTGAACTGTACTTTAATCTGCCTCTCCGTGACCCGGGCCTGGAACTTGAAGTGGTTTGCCGTTCGGTCACTTCTCTGAAACGACTCCAGTTTCTCCCGCAGCGGCTTCAGCAACTCCTCCACCTCGTCCTTGCGGTCCTTCGCGGCCTCATCGACGGGCCTGCACCGGTGGTCGGTGTGCTTCTCGGAGTCCCGACACACGACGCACACCGCCCGCTGACACTCCAGACAGAACAGCTTGAGCTTCTCACCGTGCGGGCCGCAGAGACCGTCGGACCCCGACGGCGCTCTCTTGCGCTTGGAGGCGCTCTCCCTCTCCCGTACCACGGCCTGGCACAGGTTTCTCACGGCCAGGTTGCGGGGCAGGTTACCTACGGGATGTAGGTCCTTGCAGACGGGACACTGCCTGATTCCCTTCAGCCTCCACCACTGCTGCAGACAGCGCTCGCAGAAGGTGTGGCTGCACGACAGGAGAACCGGGTCCTGGAAGATGTCGTGACACACGGGACAGGAGAGCTCCTCCACGGGGAACGACGACGATGTGGACGCCATTTTTATAGTCTCCGAGCGACGCTACAAACACTCAGAGGTCAGAGGTGGTTTACGGTGCCTCTGCTAGAACGCTCCCTGAAGTTTACTTTCACTGTGAATGAAGAGGGTGGCTGTGGTTAAAGTCCATTCAGTGTTCCCTCCTGTAGCTGTGTAGGGGGCGCTGTTGTGCCAGAAACAGAGAGAGAGAGAGAGAGACAGCGCTGCACTGTTGCCTGCTAATGAGAGAGAGAGAGGAGGGGGGGGGGGGGGGGGGAGGAGAGAGAGAGGGGAGATCAACACTCAGTTCACACGGGTGTGATTTTTTTTGCATAATCATCAATCGTTTCCATGTTGAAAAATGTACAGACGTATTTATACAGACATGTATTTCGTGCTGCTATTTTTCTTTTCCTTCCTAACTTTCCAATGTTACATGTAGGAGAAAACCTCCGCAACACCTAGAAGTGAGGCGTATGCTAGTCTAGGGCTGACCCAACAACATCCATTCATCCACGTTCAATCGATACGCCACGGGAATCGATTTTGAAATAAAACATATATAGAATAGTCATATTAAAAAAAAGCAGGCGCTTTTGGTCCGCGAGACATGCCTCGCAGCACCTCGCAACGCCTCCTCTTTCCACCGTGTTAACCCATTCTGACCTGAGATCAGATTCTTACGAGGTTTCCACTGGACACACACTGGTCTGATGAACCCATTCTGACCTGAGATCAGATTCTAAAAATGTCAGTCGTTCTTCGATTTAAAAAAAATAGCAGACCTACAAGCTCGTGGAAGTGGCGCGCTATGAACCCGTTCAGAATGGGTTAAAATAAAATGTGAGACGCCAGAGGGGCTTAATAACAAAATAATAGGCAATATTATTAGGCCTCTGGTCAAATATGACATCAAGGCATTTAATAGCAACTTAAGTAGGCCTAATTACCTATCAGGTCGCTAAACCTGTCCCGTCCCACTTGTCCTACACAATCGATACTTCCGTCCCTCAAATGAACAGTTTGGATCTGATCACCTCAACAGTGCATGCAGCATGACTATGAGGTGCCTTAACTATGTGGGATTTCTCCATCGGCATCGCATCGCTTTTTTCCCCATGCCTGTATAATACACACACTCACAGTCACGCTAACTTTATGATCAATCAAATCAACTGTGGTTGATTTTATTATTTCTGTCAGGGTTGAAGAGTTCATTCATGTTACCGTTCGTTTACAATTTAGTTTGGATTATATATTTTTTTATTTGATGGAGAGGTAATGCCTGTTTAATTGTTAAATAAAAGATGGGTTTCGAAGCGTCGACGATCGACATTTTTTCATTTCAAAGCGTCGATCATCAAAAGCGTGATCGAAGGTCAGCCCTAGTTTCAACACTAATTTAGATGGTACAATAGTGTTAAATGCAGAACTATAGTCTATGAACAGTAGTCTGACATAATAGCTTTTCTCTTCTAGATGTACCAGGGCAGTGTGTAACTATAGTCTATGAACAGTAGTCTGACATAAGAGCTTTTCTCTTCTAGATGTACCAGGGCAGTGTGTAACTATAGTCTATGAACAGTAGTCTGACATAAGAGCTTTTCTCTTCTAGATGTACCAGGGCAGTGTGTAACTATAGTCTATGAACAGTAGTCTGACATAAGAGCTTTTCTCTTCTAGATGTACCAGGGCAGTGTGTAACTATAGTCTATGAACAGTAGTCTGACATAAGAGCTTTTCTCTTCTAGATGTACCAGGGCAGTGTGTAACTATAGTCTATGAACAGTAGTCTGACATAAGAGCTTTTCTCCTCTAGATGTACCAGGGCAGTGTGTAAAGCAAGAGAGATGGCGTCCTCCACAGATCTATTTGAACAGTAAGCAAACTGTAAAGAGATAAGAGATAACCATTTTCTCCAGGCATTTCATGAGAACAGAAGTCAAGGCAACAGGTCGATAATCGTTGAGACAGGTTAACAGGTTTTTTCTTGGCAATGGGTACAATTATTGTTTTTTTTAAACTACAATGGCACCACACACACAATGACAGGGACAGGTTAACTATGTCTGTACAGACCCATGACAGCTGGTTATAGCATGTCTTAACCCATTCTGAACGGGAACCCGTTTTGGTGTTAGCACCATGTTATGCTTTAGCTATTGAAAAATAGCAGATCTACAAGCTCATAGCGCGCCACCGAGTGGCGCGCTATGAGCTTGTAGGTCTGCTATTTTTGAAAAATCGATGAACGACTGACATTTTTAGAATCTGATCTCAGGTCAGAATGGGTTAATCAGACCAGTGTGTGTCCAGTGGAAACCTGGTATGAATCTGATCTCAGGTCAGAATGGGTTAAATATGTCTGTACAGACCCATGACAGCTGGTTATAGCATGTCTTAAGGACACGAGAGGGATATCCCGTCTGGCCCCGCAGCTTTATGAGCAGTGCTCATAAAGCTGCGGGGCCAGACGGGATATCCCGTTTGTTTGTGCAACAAACCATGTACAACCCAGATTCGGCACAAACAAGGGACTAAATTATTTTCGCTCCTATGCCACCAAAATGTGGAACGCCCTACCTGTTGTAGCCAATTTGATGAAAATGCACTGAGAACTTGACACTGACTGACAACCTGGGCTTAGGCGGGTCTCAGCCAATCAGGCAGTCTATTTGTATGAGTCACGGGTGCACAGCAGCAGGGATTTTGGGAAACACCACAGGGAAGCCACACAGTTTTTTAACCGTGCGTGTTTTGTTTGTTTTCAGTTAATTTGAGTTATTTTTGGTTTATTATTGCTTTACTAGTTTGTTTATGTTATGCCTCATCCACCCCTGCAAACTAAATAAAACACTTCTAACTGCACTCGCAACTATACGACCTGATTTTCTGCCATCATCAATCACCACGCGTTCGAAAGAGCTTCACACACCATGTCCCTCACTGGCATAATTTCAATGAAAAGTGCCTTTACACTACCAACAGTCATTAAGACATGTGAATCCCTTGACTCCTTCAAAACCGCTCTCAAAGGGCACCTACGGGTGGCTGCAATTCGAAACTGGCCTCTGTAAAATCTGAATCCCCCACCCCCCCCCCCCCCACCCCTTTTCCCCTCACTGTATATGTATCTTTTCCCTTTTTGCTTCCTATATGATGAATTCCTGTTCTGTTTTTTAACTACATAGAAGTGTATATTTGTACGTCTCTAAATGTTTTGATGAATTGAACAATGTGGACCCTGTTGTAAACAAGGGTAATGCTTAATTGGGTCGTCCACTCACAGTTAACAGTCTTTGTATTGAGTTTGTATTACTTGAAATGTACTGTAATTCTACAAACTGTTAATACATATTTCAATCAATCAATCAATCAAAGCATTAACTGTTTGGAACGCTTTACTCACAGTCCTCTGCGTCCACCTGCAGGTCCACCGCCTCAGGTGCGCTCTGCGCCGTAGCTGGGTCCGAGCTGTGAGCCAAAAACTGACTGACCGTGTGGACCGCTCCCAGATGAGACGGAGCCCCGAGTCCAGGTGGTCGGTGTTGGGTCCGGTTCCTCCGGTTCCGGATCCCACCCCTGGTCTCAGGTCAGGTGGTCAGCAAAGGGTCAGCTGGCGTGTTCAAACAGGATTCTAAATCAAACACAGGGGGGGGGAAATGAAAATAAATAACTCGGTTCTTATTCTCTTAAAACATTAACACATGAGTGTGTTAATGTTTTAAGGTGTCCCCAGTGTATCCTTTTAGTAGTTAAAACAGAGTGAACATTAAAGGGGAGTGTATCTTTTTAGCAGTTAAAACAGAGTGGACATTAAAGGAGAATTCCATACTAAAAGGCTTTCTTACCTTTCTTTGTAGTTGTTACGTCCCCATCAAAGAGGTCCAGGTGTTATTTTGTGCAAAAGCTCCTTATTGGCTATTTCCCCTACCCTAAGCCCTAAATGAATTGGATGGGATGTATGGGGTGTTGTGCTAATTCGCTTATTTCCATCGAAATAAGTAGTAAAGTGTGCCGCTTGGGTTATTATTTACATTATGAAGAGAGGATATATACAAAAAATATATACTTTTGAGCGATGGAAATAAGCGAATTAGCACAACACCCCATACATCCCATTCAATTCAATGCAATTCATTTAGGGCTTAGGGTAGGGGAAATAGCCAATGAGGAGCTTTTGCACAAAATAACACCTGGACCTCTTTGGTGGGGACGTAACAACTACAAAGAAAGGTAAGAAAGCCTTTTAGTATGGAATTCTCCTTTAAAGGGGACTCCAGTGTATCCTTTTAGTTAGCCGCAATTTGCAACTCTAGATTTTTTTACAATTGGCTGAATCTAGAGTTGCAATAACCTCCATCGACTTCCTATGCATGGTTTTGGTTTTGCATTGGTTTGTGACCTCCTGGTCTTAAATTACGTTAAACTCACCAACATTGCAGCTGTAGTCCAAGCTTGAATTATCCTCTTTCGATCTGGTGTCGCTTGTTTATCATAAAAGTCCCCGTAAAAAAAGTTATGAGCTACTTTCTGTCCAAAATATTCCACAACTATTATTCCGAGCCACCATCTTGGATTTTTTCAACGTGCCATAAAACAAGACGTGAGGGGGAGCGCTTGTTTAATAGTGTCCCTCCCTCCCTAGGGTGTCGGCCTCTTCTTTGGGTGTCTTACCTGCGCAGGTAAGA
Organism: Protomyctophum bolini; assembly: GCF_963924005.1. Taxonomy (NCBI): domain Eukaryota; kingdom Metazoa; phylum Chordata; class Actinopteri; order Myctophiformes; family Myctophidae; genus Protomyctophum; species Protomyctophum bolini. Next base: position 2,125,428 of record NC_137869.1, read on the forward strand.
TTCTATTAAACAAGCGCTCCCCCTCACGTCTTGTTTTATGGCACGTTGAAAAAATCCAAGATGGCGGCTCGGAATAATAGTTGTGGAATATTTTGGACAGAAAGTAGCTCATAACTTTTTTTACGGGGACTTTTATGATAAACAAGCGACACCAGATCGAAAGAGGATAATTCAAGCTTGGACTACAGCTGCAATGTTGGTGAGTTTAACGTAATTTAAGACCAGGAGGTCACAAACCAATGCAAAACCAAAACCATGCATAGGAAGTCGATGGAGGTTATTGCAACTCTAGATTCAGCCAATTGTAAAAAAAATCTAGAGTTGCAAATTGCGGCTACCTTTTAGTATACTTGACAAAGGATGGATGTCGCTCAGTTTCTCTTGACAGCAGTGTTGTTTTTTTATTTTAGTTTTACTCATGGTCTCTTGAATATAGTTTTAATTTAAGTCACATTTTAGTCACCTGGATGTTAGTCTAGTTTTAGTCCACTAAATATAAGATTTTAGTCGACTAAATCTACAGGTGATTTAGTCGACTAAAATGTATTTTATTTTTTATTTCTATGCCATCGTAATGGCTGATTGTAACGCTTGCTGAAAATATCCGATGAGCTTGTAGGTCTGCTATTTTCAGCATAATGACTTATACTGGAACTCTTGTCCACTAGTCCCTCCCTAACATTTTAGTCTAGTTGTTGTTTGACAAAATCAAAAAGTATATTCAGTCTTAGTCATCATGTCTTAGCTTTCATTTAGTTTCCATTCAGTTCGTCAGTGAAAAAAGGTAGTCGAACATTTTTCGTCATAGTATTAGTCTAGATTAAACAAGCTTGACAGTAAACAGGCAGTTTGTCTCTCCTTTGTCCTAACCATAGCTATGGGGGGCCGCAGAGCAAAGCCTCAAACACATTCTAGTCAATAATGTAAATAGCATCTTGATTGCATCAAGTACCCGACTGGACAATATCTTTAAATGGACAGCTGCTACTTAAACGGATCATGACCTTAATAACTGGGTATGCGCATGCATAAAGTAAGTGTGTCAAAGCGAGTGGAAAAGTGAGTTTAATGTTATTTACAATCAGATAGGACTTTTTTCATTGGCTTGTAATTGCACTGGATTGTCTTAAAACACGATAGTCTTATGTTGTGCTTTACCCGTTTGTGCGACGAGGGGCGCTGTTGATGTTCTGTTTTTGTTTTAACCTGTACAGCACTTTGGTCAGCTTCTGTTGATTTAAATCAAATGTGCTATATAAATAAAGTTCGATTTGTTTTGACAAAAAGTGCTAAACAAGCAAAGGCTCACGTGGAACAACAACATAACGTAAACCAATATACTAGTCTAGTATACTCTAAACAAAACGATTGTAAACATGATGATTCATGGAAAGGGAACGCCACAACAACCAGTAAGGTTTAGTACAACAACAACAACAACAACAACAACAACACAGACATACGCATACACAGACAGACTGTAAAGACATTACTAGGTAAAGGAATTGTCCATAATTATTATTGTAACGTTTTAAGCACGCTGAGCTGGAGTCGAACCAACTCAGTAGACCAGGCTAGGCGAGCCGAGCAACACGCCGCTCCGTTAGAGGAGCAATACGTCACGGCCGGGTCTTTCGTTACAAATACAATATTAACGAATAATATCATGTTCTCTTTCAAACGTATGAACTTAAGACAAGCATACCTCAGTCGGTCCCGACTCCCGCAGCGCCGTGTGTGTGTGTGTACGTATCATAGAGCTATAATGCGCGTAGAGTTGTTAAGTTATTGTGTATTGTAACAGTCAGCTTCCCGCGCGCGATATGCTATGCTCCCCGAGCAGGAAGTTTGTGGTGCAACCACTACCGGTGTCCCCCTGGCTGCCTCGACGTCACCACTCACTATTAGTTCCGGGCTGATTCAGACATAAAACTGAGACAAAAACACTTTACATTTGTTTCTTTCTTTCTTTCTTTACTCGTTCATTCAGAGCTCTTTATGCGTTAAAAAAAACATGGACCCAAGACAAGTCCCAAACCTCTGAAATTGGTTCTGAGATCCGATGGAGCCGAAATAAAATAAATAAAACAAATTTAAAAGACACCCGGAGCACCGGAGTGACATTAAATCTCATGTTTCACCTCAATGAATAAAGTAAATCCAATAAATCCATGCTTGATTCCACGGATCCAGGTTTATTTTTAAACTCACTGACTCACTCACTCAATTAAATTCAAAGGGCTTTATTGGCATGAGAAAGCATACGTTTACATTGCCAAAGCAGAAAGCACAACACAACAATATGACAACAATGCAGCTCAACGCATACTCACTCAATCAGTGATTGCAATGACCACTAGAGGGAGTGCTTTGCAGCTTAATGAGCTCAGTCTATCGCTGAAGCAAAGCTGTGAGAACTTTCTCTTGGGGAGGGGGACGAAAAATATGTTATTTCAGTTGAAAAGCAGATCTGCTTTGCTCCCAGAAAGTAGACACCTGAAAGCTAAACGCAGGAGAAGCCAAAACAAACCCCACAGGACTGCACCTACTCCTATTTCAAAACTACGTAGGCCTGCCTAAAAAAAATCCACTGGGTTCCCAAACATTCCAAACTATTTCAGCTTAAGTTTAATACAAAAAAACAGTTGTTTTTCTTCTTATTATTAGTGTAGAATTACTTTTATTGTTATTAATGTTTTTCTAAATTTCTGAAAAAAATTGGATCAGTATTAGTATTATTGTTTAGGAAGAAGTGTCACCGGCCAATGTTTTCAATGAACACTTGCCTAACAAAACCCAGTCCAGCATTGATTTACTTGTAAAGATATAGTTGCAGAATCTAAGAAGCCGTACAAGAGAGTCAACATGTCTGAAATGACTTGTCCCGTGCCCTATTTACCCATTAAATGACTTGTCCCGTGCCCTACCCATTAAATGACTTGTCCCGGGCCCTACGTACCCATTAAATGACTTGCCCCGTGCCCTACCCATTAAATGACTTGTCCCGGGCCCTACGTACCCATTAAATGACTTGCCCCGTGCCCTACCCATTAAATGACTTGCCCCGTGCCCTACCCATTAAATGACTTGTCCCGGGCCCTACGTACCCATTAAATGACTTGTCCCGGGCCCTATACGTACCCATTAAATGACTTGTCCCATGCCCTACGTACCCATTAAATGACTTGTCCCATGCCCTACGTACCCATTAAATGACTTGTCCCATGCCCTACGTACCCATTAAATGACTTGTCCCATGCCCTACGTACCCATTAAATGACTTGCCCCGTACCCTACCCATTAAATGACTTGTCCCGGGCCCTACGTACCCATTAAATGACTTGTCCCGGGCCCTATACGTACCCATTAAATGACTTGCCCCGGGCCATTCGTACCCATTCCAAGGTGCCGGTGCGGTGGAGATCAAAAAGCCGCAACATGACTTATTTATTTTATTTGTGCTGCTCTGTTCTTTATCAGTAGAGTTTGTTATGGACAAACCGGCCTTGTTTCCTTCACATGTTTCCTGAGCTGTAGATTTGCAGTGGAGAGAGAATGTAAACAAAGCCAGCGACTGTTTGGCCAGCCGGGTTGGTATGGCCATCAAAGTGAACGAACACACGCACACGCATGCGTATGCGCACGCACGCAGCCACACACACACACACACACACACACACACACACACACACACACACACGCAGTGCTGTGAACCCTTCTGGCCTTGGCCTGGTGGGAGCTGCTCTACTTAACACACACACACACACACACACACACACACACACATCTCAATACTCAATCTTTTTGTGTCTTTGACCCATGCATTGATTGATTGAATGTATTAACAGATTGCAGAATTACAGTACATTTCAAGCACAACTCAATACAAAGACTGTTAACTGTGGACGACACCATGAACATAAAGTATTACACTTGTTTACAATAGGGCCCAACATGTTCAATTCATCATAACAATGCTGCTCTTCTATTGAGAGACTATATATATTAGATGATGTCAATTAAGGTCACAATCTGACCCATTATATTCAATTTATCCACCGAGCAAGCGGGCAGCTGGCTCTATTAGCTGAGTGGTGTAGAAATGTCAGCACTGCACGGTGCAGGAAAACCGGGTTCAAATAGTGCAGCTTTAATCTCACAGACAGCACCCCCGTAGACTAGTACCTCCATTTGACCTGCTCTACAGGCCCATGTCTCACAGACAGCACCCCCGTAGACTAGTACCTCCATTTGACCTGCTCTACAGGCCCATGTCTCACAGACAGACAGCACCCCGTAGACTAGTACCTCCATTTGACCTGCTCTACAGGCCCATGTCTCACAGACAGCACCCCCGTAGACTAGTACCTCCATTTGACCTGCTCTACAGGCCCATGTCTCACAGACAGCACCCCCGTAGACTAGTACCTCCATTTGACCTGCTCTACAGGCCCATGTCTCACAGACAGCACCCCCATAGACTAGTACCTCCATTTGACCTGCTCTACAGGCCCATGTCTCACAGACAGCACCCCCATAGACTAGTACCTCCATTTGACCGCTCTACAGGCCCATGTCTCACAGACAGCACCCCCATAGACTAGTACCTCCATTTGACCTGCTCTACAGGCCCATGTCTCACAGACAGCACCCCCGTAGACTAGTACCTCCATTTGACCTGCTCTACAGGCCCATGTCTCACAGACAGCACCCCCATAGACTAGTACCTCCATTTGACCTGCTCTACAGGCCCATGTCTCACAGACAGCACCCCCGTAGACTAGTACCTCCATTTGACCTGCTCTACAGGCCCATGTCTCACAGACAGCACCCCCGTAGACTAGTACCTCCATTTGACCTGCTCTACAGGCCCATGTCTCACAGACAGCACCCCCGTAGACTAGTACCTCCATTTGACCTGCTCTACAGGCCCATGTCTCACAGACAGCACCCCGTAGACTAGTACCTCCATTTGACCTGCTCTACAGGCCCATGTCTCACAGACAGCACCCCGTAGACTAGTACCTCCATTTGACCTGCTCTACAGGCCCATGTCTCACAGACAGCACCCCCGTAGACTAGTACCTCCATTTGACCTGCTCTACAGGCCCATGTCTCACAGACAGCACCCCCGTAGACTAGTACCTCCATTTGACCTGCTCTACAGGCCCATGTCTCACAGACAGCACCCCCGTAGACTAGTACCTCCATTTGACCTGCTCTACAGGCCCATGTCTCACAGACAGCACCCCCGTAGACTAGTACCTCCATTTGACCTGCTCTACAGGCCCATGTCTCACAGACAGCACCCCGTAGACTAGTACCTCCATTTGACCTGCTCTACAGGCCCATGTCTCACAGACAGCACCCCCGTAGACTAGTACCTCCATTTGACCTGCTCTACAGGCCCATGTCTCACAGACAGCACCCCGTAGACTAGTACCTCCATTTGACCTGCTCTACAGGCCCATGTCTCACAGACAGCACCCCCATAGACTAGTACCTCCATTTGACCTGCTCTACAGGCCCATGTCTCACAGACAGCACCCCCGTAGACTAGTACCTCCATTTGACCTGCTCTACAGGCCCATGTCTCACAGACAGCACCCCCGTAGACTAGTACCTCCATTTGACCTGCTCTACAGGCCCATGCAATGTTTTGCTTACGGCGTTCATATTTCATAATCACACACCTTCGGAAGCTATAGAAGCAATTTAGAGCTCTGACTGAGACGTGAGACTTATTTGTCTAGCGGAGTGCTGACACTTATGAATTAGTAATTATACTCTGGTGCAAAGTTTGGGTGGGGGGGGGGGGGGGGGGGGGGTTTCCAGGAGTCTAGACAAGTTGCCTGTGTTTCGTTTTGATACGAGGAGGTCTTTGGGGGGTTGTACATCTACAGAGGGATCCGTCAGCCATGATATAGGCTGACTGCACAGCATATACTGCATGTAGAGCAGGTCGTCCAATGATCCCTGTGGGTCGGCGGTTCGAATCCCGACTCCTCCTCCTCCTCCTGTCTACATGTCGAAGTGTCCTTGGGCAAGAGACACTGAACCCCAGATTGCTCCCCATGTGCTCCTCCTCTTCATCCTCTTCATCACCACCTGAGCAGCGACTGAATTCCCCCCGTGGGATTATTAATAAAGGTCTACCTTTTAGCAAGCGGTCATAAAGGTCATACTGTAAATGGTAAAATCATATTCCTAGGGCCTCTTTCTTAAAGGTATATTCAGTGATTTCACTCAAAAAACCGTAGGTTTCGTTTTTGCCTTGGGACCCAGCCTTTCATCCAATCAGGATAGAGAACCAAAAACGAAACCTAAGGTTTTTTGACCCCCAGGAGTTAACTGGGGTCAGGGAGGAACTCCTTATATGGTCAGCACACTCTATAGTAGGGAGGATTATCACAACAAAACAAAAAAATACGTGATATTTGAAATAAGTTAAATCACTGAATATACCTTTAAGGAGCACCCACTCGAATATTCATTTCGGTCTTATAGTGATTTAATTTGCTATTGACGATTTCACTTTAAGACGGCGAATTAAGATCCTATTTAACGTTGCAGTATAATGTCATATATACTACGCTCTCTCTATAGAATTGATGGATTGGAGCCATATTCAACACAAGGTATATAGAATTATTCCACAACAGAGACAAGGTGGTGCCACTTTGTGTCGAAGCTGCCGTCACGTACAGTACAGACGACTGTACTACAGTCTACAGTATACAGGCTGCATTTAAAAAGACCTGCTCTTTATTCCTTCTAGACCAGAATAGATGTTTTAACCCATTCTGACCGGGAACCCGTTTTGGTGTTAGCATCATGTCATGCTTTAGCTATTGAAAAATAGCAGATCTACAAGCTCATAGCGCGCCACCGAGTGGCGCGCTACGAGCTTGTAGGTCTGCTATTTTTGAAAAATCGAAGAACGAGTGACATTTTTTAGAATCTGATCTCAGGTCAGAATGGGTTCATCAGACCAGTAGTGTGTGTCCAGTGGAAACCTCGTATGAATCTGATCTCAGGTCAGAATGGGTTAATGGAGCGAACAGCACCTCTTGGGCCTTGTTTAATGATCCATTGACACATAATGGGGGCACATGTGCTGCCGTGTTGCTGCTTGATTATAGTTATTCTAGTCGTCACAAAGTGCCATTAGTTAGGCCTATATACTTTCCACCGCTGATAACAGTATAAAATATATATATATAGCCTTATTTTATTTTATTAAATTATATAAAAGGCTCTTAATGTCCGTGCTGCTCCAGTCTCTTCTCCTTATGCAGCTTTAAAACAGTTTTCATGTTGCACACATGTTGGCCTAAAATTGCTCTTATTTGCGCCGCCCTGGTTGAAAACAATGTATTTAAAACCCCATCTTGTCCCTCTGTAGTCTCCAGGCTGCATGAACCGTTGCAACATGCATATATTCCATCCTAACGAGCATTAGGCCTGCCCTATATAGGGGGAGGTCATAGTGACGCATTCGGTAGGATTTGGGCTTATTTGGGGCGCCATATTCTTGCCTACATGTAGAGTGATAGGATGCTATAGGCTACTTGGCTGCCAGTCTGTATATAGTTGGTAAGTTTGCTTGTCAGTGACGCTGGTGTGTACACGGTCACTGCAGTACGCCATCTTCCATCTCTCTCTACTGTCTTTGACTTGTCACAACTCTTCTACTCTATAGGGCTGTATTTTGCGTGTCTCAAGTACGAGGTCTTATTCCCTATAACTTGAGTAAACTAAAGACCTGGAGGCGTGATCAATGCCATGTGGCTATTCTGAGTGGCCAAAGAGCATTGATCATCACGCCTCCAGGTCTTTAGTTTATACTCAAGTTATAGGGAATAAGACCTGGTACTTAAGACACGCAAAATACAGCCCTGTGGCTCTGGATCGACGGCGGTATTATTATTATTCAGCGTTAGAAAATGTCTGTGTGTTCCTAAGAAGAATATGAGTGAATATGAGTGAAGTGAACCTTCACAAATAAGAGAAACTCTTCCATTTCGGTTTGCATGCAGTGCCATTCATTATTCCCTCTTTCTTCCCAACCAATTGAAACGATGTTTCCATATAAATAGGAAGGGCCGGGGGTCGGGGGGGTCGGGGGGTCGTGGGGAAGGGGGAAGGGGGCCGCTCCGTGCCACCACAGGGTCTACTGCGAAGCTCATTAAAGGGCATTAAGCAGACTCCTCCCCTCTGAACAATGAGGGCCCCGTGGCCCCCCCCACCCACCACGGGGGCCCCTGAGGCGCTGCCCACGGCTGCCTGGAACCGATAGGGAAACCCTGGGGATGTGGTTCACCCCGCAGGGGCAGGGCCCGTCCTGGCTGTCATCTACAGCTGCTGTAGAATACACACCGTCAACCCCACTATACGTTGGGGCCCGGCTACATCTCAGACATGCTGAAGCCTTAATTATGAGCCCTCCAGAACCCTCCAGAACCCTTCGGTCATCTGAGGCTACTGGCCTATACTGATACTTCACCCGATAGTGGGAACAGAACATGGTGAAGCAGCATTCCACCATCATGCACCACAAACCTGGAACAACATCCCAGGTTACATTATAGGAAATCCCCAACCATATAGCCATTTTTTAAGTCCAATTTAAAGACCTATTTATTTAACATTGCCTATCCCTATAAATTAGCTATGTTTTCTGTTTCTATTAAAGGTGGTATTTGTTGTAATTTATATGCTCATATATATCTTATTTTAATTGTATCTATTATAATCTGTATTCATTTTAAAGTGCACTGTTGCACTCTGTATTTGTATTTGTTTTTATTCTGTAAAGCCCTTTGAATTGCCTTGTGTATGAAAGGTGTTATATAAATAAAATTGCCTTGCCTTGCCTTGCCTTGCCTATACGTCTCTCTCTGCTAACCACAACCATTAGCTAGAATCCGGGGTTTTCAACCCTTTTCATTATCACGGTCCATTATGTATTCTGACTGTATTTGAGACATGCATTTGACTGAGGGGCTGCCATTGGAGCGTTTTGGGTCATTTTCTGTTTTTTTCATGTCATATGATGTGAAAGCATATAGCTTCAAATTGACATATTGGTTGTTCAGTTTGACCCACCAGATATGGCTTTATAGAGTAAAAATGTCTTTCAGAAAACAATTAGTTGAGAAAACAGGCTTGAAAGGTTCACTTCTGTGGTCTCTAACATGATTACACCTATAGCTACATGTTTAAGCATTTATTTCATATTTACATGTCTTCTGTGGTCTCTAACATTACACCTATAGCTACATGTTTAAGGATTTATTTCATATTTACATGTCTTCTGTGGTCTCTAACATTACACCTATAGCTACATGTTTAAGCATTTATTTCATATTTACATGTCTTCTGTGGTCTCTAACATTACACCTATAGTTACATGTTTAAGCATTTATTTCATATTTACATGTCTTCTGTGGACTAACATTACATCTAGCTACATGTTTAAGCATTTATTTCATATTTTCATGTCTTCTGTGGACTCTAACATTACACCTATAGCTACATGTTTAAGCATTTATTTAACATTACACATAGCTACATGTTTAAACATTTATTTCATATTTACATGTCTTCTATGGACTCTAACATTACACCTATAGCTACATGTTTAAGCATTTATTTCATATTTGCATGTCTTCTGTGGACTCTAACATTACACCTATAGCTACATGTTTAAGCATTTATTTCATATTTGCATGTCTTCTGTGGACTCTAACATTACACCTATAGCTACATGTTTAAGCATTTATTTCATATTTACATGTCTTCTGTGGTCTCTAACATTACACCTATAGCTACATGTTTAAGCATTTATTTCATATTTACATGTCTTCTGTGGTCTCTAACATTACACCTATAGCTACATGTTTAAGCATTTATTTCATATTTACATGTCTTCTGTGGTCTCTAACATTACACCTATAGCTACATGTTTAATCATTTATTTCATATTTACATGTCTTCTGTGGTCTCTAACATTACACCTATAGCTACATGTTTAAGCATTTATTTCATATTTACATGTCTTCTGTGGTCTCTAACATTACACCTATAGCTACATGTTTAAGTATTTATTTCATATTTACATGTCTTCTGTGGTCTCTAACATTACACCTAGCTACATGTTTAAGCATTTATTTCATATTTACATGTCTTCTGTGGTCTCTAACATTACACCTAGCTACATGTTTAAGCATTTATTTCATATTTACATGTCTTCTGTGGTCTCTAACATTACACCTATAGCTACATGTTTAAGCATTTATTTCATATTTACATGTCTTCTGTTCTGTGGTCTCTAACATTACACCTATAGCTACATGTTTAAGCATTTATTTCATATTTACATGTCTTCTGTGGTCTCTAACATTACACCTATAGCTACATGTTTAAGCATTTATTTCATATTTGCATGTCTTCTGTGGACTCTAACATTACACCTATAGCTACATGTTTAAGCATTTATTTCATATTTACATGTCTTCTGTGGTCTCTAACATTACACCTATAGCTACATGTTTAAGCATTTATTTCATATTTACATGTCTTCTGTGGTCTCTAACATTACACCTATAGCTACATGTTTAAGCATTTATTTCATATTTACATGTCTTCTGTTCTGTGGTCTCTAACATTACACCTATAGCTACATGTTTAAGCATTTATTTCATATTTACATGTCTTCTGTGGTCTCTAACATTACACCTATAGCTACATGTTTAAGCATTTATTTCATATTTGCATGTCTTCTGTGGACTCTAACATTACACCTATAGCTACATGTTTAAGCATTTATTTCATATTTACATGTCTTCTGTGGTCTCTAACATTACACCTATAGCTACATGTTTAAGCATTTATTTCATATTTACATGTCTTCTGTGGTCTCTAACATTACACCTATAGCTACATGGTTTAGCATTTAATTGACACGTCAATTTCAGCTCTGACATTTACTTCAGACATGCTCTAGTATAATGTGAAGAGTCTGCCTGTGATATTAACTCATTTTGGATGAAACAAAAAGAAAGTCAGTTTTTCTCCTCTCTGGTGAAAAGCTGGAGGCTGCACAGTGACAGCCCCTCAGTCAAATCTGGTCACATTTGATGACAGAGCCAAGACTATTGTCGTTGGATAATATTTTGTCCACAATTCCATGAGGTATTGATATTTGTTATATTAAGAGAGATGACACACACAGGCAGTCAGTCAGGCATACTGTACATGTATCAAAATAACAATTATTCTACTATAGGCCTACTATGATGAAGATGATGAAGATGGGTGTGTTTTATTTGATGCCAGTGGAACATGAAAGAGAGAAAGAGAGAGAGAGAGAGAGAGAGAGAGAGAGAGAGTCACAGGAGGGTGGAGCGGACCCGCTATCATCGCTGCGTGCGCAGCTCTACCTACGGAATGTTATGCCACATTGGGTGACCCATCGAAATATGCGGCTCCAGAGGTTGCCTTGTTAATGAAGAAGAAGAAGAAATGCGTTCTGGTAAATCATGTTTACCAAGGGTAACTCGACTAAGCATCAGATACTTGTTTACAGCAAGGCCCACATGGAGCATTTCATGGTAGAGGTTCAATGCCTTGTCCAAGGGCACTTCAACGGTGGTAATTTTAACGTGTCGGATCGCTGATTCGAACTGGCGACCTTCCGGTATCTAGACCGCTCCGCAATCCACTCGGCCACCGCTGCCTCATAGAACATAAATAAATAGCTACACGAGATAACAACAATACTATACTACAACTACTACTACTACTAATAATAATAATAATATAAATCACCCCCGTGTGAAGTGAGGGGCGCTCTTATCATCTTTACAACATGATGATGTAAAACAAACATTGAGACATAACGAAACATTAAATTCCCTTTATTGTCAATGGCGTTTTAAAAAAACATTGACCCTAACAGACATTAAACCTGTAGGAGGGCCTAGCGCAGGGCCTACAAATAATTATAGGCTAATTATTGGATTTATAGCAAATTATCATTATCATGCGGTCTAGTAATTTGTCCTTAATTGCAGTCAGGTCGCAAAAAGATGAAAATGCAATGCTGTTGTATTTCATTTGGAGAAGAAGTCAGTAATGTAATTCTACACGACCTATCCCTTCTCCCCCCCCCCCCTCCGAGAGATAGATCAAACAATGAAGTCACATCATGCAACAGAAAGGGGCACGACAGCGACCCCTGCGGGTCACAGTATTACGCGGGGTCACCGGTGCCGGTGTGACCGGTGTAAGCGACACACTGACTCGCATATAACGTCTGGCCGATGATGAGGATCTAACTGCCTTATCTAGCCTGTTTATAAGGTTATTAACGAGATTATACAGCATCACGCGACCCCGCGGCTCCCGTTGTCACGGTTTTAAACGGCGCTGCTGACAGGACGTCCCGCGGAGAGAGAGGTACGTCTTTATTCATATTATTACGTGGGTGTTTTTTTTATAAAGGTTTTATGGTTTTATGTTGAGAGGGGGAATGGAATCATCCTCAAATGAACCGAGAGAGAGCGAGAGAGAGAGAGAGGCTGTTCTGCTCCTCTGCAGTGTTTACACACGTTTACATCCATCGTAAATATATATATAGGCCTATATATTTATTTTAAAATATTAAATGAGATCACAATAATGATCTGCCTATAGGTTGGCTTTAAACAGAATTATATATTGTCACAAAATAAACCCTTAAAGTTGACCCAGCTCAATTTTTATGCCATCTCTGACTCTGTCCGGACAATATATAGCCTATAGCAGCAGCGCAGCCTATAATTTACGCGATCATTGTGCGTAATTGATTTTTTATTGTTGAAGGCGCGCGGCGCGCGTGCGTATCGGTGGCGGCGCACCGTACATGTTGATTTATGTGATCGCTCCTTTTTTTTATTGTCATTTGAAAACTGGACTGAAAGCTCTCTGTAGAATCACCCGGTATGTCCACAGACCACAGCGGTGTGTTATTGTGAGTGGACAGCCTGGCTGGCCGGACGGACGGACAGTATACAGTGAGTGGTCTGTCTGTTTATCCGGTTAAAAATGCGTGATGATCCACATGCTCGTCGCCTGTTCACTGTCTCGTCTGTCGCACGCACGCACGCACACACGCGCGCGCGTAGCCTACAACATCCACCCACCAGCATTTATAGCCTATATATCCATGACAGACCTCCAGCACACAGCTATTCAGTTTACATTCAAGGCTTATAGGATGTCATATTATTATTATTATTATTACTGCAAAAATCAAGGAAAATAAGAGAGGAACATGTGTGTGTGTGTGTGTGTGTGTGTGTGTGTGTGTGTGTGTGTGTGTGTGTGTGCGCGCAGTACAGTGTCAGTGTGTGGTGACCACAGTGTAATCGGTATAGGATAGGAGCATCATGTGTTTGTGATTATAGACAGAGGGTGATCTCACATGATACAATAATATACTCTACTAGGATACAACCTCTTGTTTCAGTAATATACTGTACTGTACTAAACTACAACCTCTTGGTTCAATAATATAAGTCTATAGGCTACAACCTCTAGTCCACACTGTGAAAGCCTTTTGATATGAACTAAAGCAAAGCATAGGACCATAGAGCCTAGACCCTAGACCCTAAAGCATAGGACCCTATAGTCCACACTGTGAAAGTCTCAGTGTTCATCTAACTCCGAGAGGATACACACACACACACACACACACACACACACACACACACACACACACACACACACACACGCAACCAAATGGACCCTGGCCTTAACTCTGGAGAGTGTGCACTGCATACAAATGGAACCAAACTGACCCGTAGAGGTCCATTTGGTTCCATTTGCACACTCAGAGTTACAGACCCTATAGTGTAAAGCCCACGGAATACCATGATTATTTTTCTTTTTTCTTTTTCCCTCACTCCATTGTCCAGCTGGATTGCACTCACGTAAAAAAGTAAACACAACAGTACCGCGCACGTGTACGAGTGTGTGTGTGTGTGTGTGTGTGTGTGTGTGTGTGTGTGTGTGAGTGTGTGAGTGTGTGAGTGTGTGAGTGTGTGAGAGTGAGAGAGTGAGAGAGAGAGATGTTTTTCATAAGAAGTGATGCCATGTGAATCCAAACAGCCTATAGTCACAGAACGTTGATTTATCGGCAGACAGTGAAGGACAAGGTCTGTTCTGTCAGTCCACTGGATGCAGAGAGACAGACAGACATACAGTGAAGGATAAGGTCTGTTCTGTCAGTCCACTGGATGCAGAGAGACAGACAGACAGTGAATTATATGGGATTATATGACACCTTTTCAAACAGTTACAATTCACAGTAATAACACAGTGACTATAATATGTGTACTGTTGAAAAGTGCACTGTGTCAATCATCAATAATATTTATTTAATTTTGAAAAAGGACTTTTAGCGGGTGCAGCACTTCGTTTAGTTTTAGACAGACAGACAGAGGCATGGGGGTCATGTGAGGTGAACAGAAGACTGTTAAGTTGAACACTAAACACTAAAAACTAAAACACTGCACAGCCTAAATATTATTTCAACCACACAGGTTTCACTTTGGAGAGAGAGAGAGACAGAGAGACAGAGAGACAGAGAGAGAGAGAGACAGAGAGACAGAGAGACAGAGAGAGAGAGAGAGAGAGACAGAGAGAGAGAGAGAGAGAGACAGAGAGAGAGACAGAGAGAGAGAGAGAGACAGAGAGAGAGAGACAGAGAGAGAGACAGAGAGAGAGAGAGAGACAGAGAGACAGAGAGAGAGAGAGACAGAGAGACAGAGAGACATCTGACCACCATTGACAGAATGTTAAGCCCCTGCAGAAGACCACCTGTCCTGCACACGTCCATCTAATGCAACCTAATTGGCTGTCACAGCGGAGGAGGAGGGGTTTGAAGGGGGCGTGACCTTTCCATCCCCTTCTCCTGACCTATCACGTCACAGCGCGTCACATCGCATTGATCACGAGGCGTGATCAATGCTCTTTGGCCACTCAGAATAGCCAAATGGCATTGACCACGCCTCCAGGTCTTTAGTTTACTCAAGTTAGGGAATAAGACCTGGTACTTAAGACACGCAGAATACAGCCCATAGTCAGACAACCCCGGCATCAACGCAGCATAATGTGTATCCTCTAGTTTTCATTGTCAGCTCGCAGGCTTCAACATTGGCACATTTTCATTTATAAAGCCATTCTGGGTGACTTGCCGTCTTATATTATATCTAAATTCGACCTGGTCCAAAACGGCCTAAACCTCAGGTCAAATGCTTGGCTGCGGTGTGTAGTGCCAGCATTTAAATCTGAGGGGGGCAAAAAATGTCTGGCCTTCTTTGACCCTTGGTCGTGGAATGACCTACAGTCCAGAATAAAACTGACTTTGAAAGTTCCTTTGAGAACTTTCAAAAGGATCATCTTTGATGTACAATCCAACACTTGCACATGTCTGGATATGTTCTAGCTTATTTTCATGCCTATATATCTATTATATCGGCTAATTTCGTGGAGTTTGTGTATATTTGTGTATACTGTATGGTGTATTTTGCCCTGCTACTAAAAAGAAAAAAGTAGGACAGGTGACTTGTTGTATTTATGTATAGGTATTTTAAGGTGTATTACGGATGTTGTATTTGCTGGTTCAAAATGTAACTTTGATGATGTGGTATTGAAGTGTAATTTTTATTTCTGCCTCTTGGCCAGTTCCCACTTGTAAAAGAGAAGTCTCAATGTGATTTTACTGGTTAAATAAAGGTTAAATAAAAAAATAAAAGTCAGCCACTACCCAGGCATCAACGCAGCATAATGTGTATCCTCTAGTCAGCCACAACGCAGCATAATGTGTATCCTCTAGTCAGCCACTACCCAGGCATCAACGCAGCATAATGTGTATCCTCTAGTCAGCCACTACCCAGGCATCAACGCAGCATAATGTGTATCCTCTAGTCAGCCACAACGCAGCATAATGTGTATCCTCTAGTCAGCCACTACCCAGGCATCAACGCAGCATAATGTGTATCCTCTAGTCAGCCACTACCCAGGCACCAACGCAGCATAATGTGTATCCTCTAGTCAGCCACTACCCAGGCATCAACGCAGCATAATGTGTATCCTCTAGTCAGCCACTACCCAGGCACCAACGCAGCATAATGTGTATCCTCTAGTCAGCCACTACCCAGGCACCAACGCAGCATAATGTGTATCCTCTCTAGTCAGCCACAACCCATGAGGCACCAACGCAGCATAATGTGTATCCTCTCTAGTCAGCCACAACCCATGAGGCACCAACGCAGCATAATGTGTATCCTCTAGTCAGCCACAACCCATGAGGCACCAACGCAGCATAATGTGTATCCTCTCTAGTCAGCCACTACCCATGAGGCACCAACGCAGCATAATGTGTATCCTCTCTAGTCAGCCACTACCCATGAGGCACCAACGCAGCATAATGTGTATCCTCTAGTCAGCCACAACGCAGCATAATGTGTATCCTCTAGTCAGCCACTACCCAGGCATCAACGCAACATAATGTGTATCCTCTCTAGTCAGCCACTACCCAGGCATCAACGCAGCATAATGTGTATCCTCTCTAGTCAGCCACTACCCAGGCATCAACGCAGCATAATGTGTATCCTCTCTAGTCAGCCACTACCCAGGCATCAACGCAGCATAATGTGTATCCTCTCTAGTCAGCCACTACCCAGGCATCAACGCAGCATAATGTGTATCCTCTCTAGTCAGCCACTACCCAGGCATCAACGCAGCATAATGTGTATCCTCTCTAGTCAGCCACTACCCAGGCATCAACGCAGCATAATGTGTATCCTCTAGTCAGCCACAACGCAGCATAATGTGTATCCTCTAGTCAGCCACAACGCAGCATAATGTGTATCCTCTAGTCAGCCACTACCCAGGCATCAACGCAGCATAATGTGTATCCTCTAGTCAGCCACAACCCAGGCACCAACGCAGCATAATGTGTATCCTCTAGTCAGCCACTACCCAGGCATCAACGCAGCATAATGTGTATCCTCTAGTCAGCCACTACCCAGGCATCAACGCAGCATAATGTGTATCCTCTAGTCAGCCACAACCCAGGCACCAACGCAGCATAATGTGTATCCTCTAGTCAGCCACAACCCAGGCATCAACGCAGCATAATGTGTATCCTCTAGTCAGCCACTACCCAGGCATCAACGCAGCATAATGTGTATCCTCTAGTCAGCCACTACCCAGGCATCAACGCAGCATAATGTGTATCCTCTAGTCAGCCACAACCCAGGCACCAACGCAGCATAATGTGTATCCTCTAGTCAGCCACAACGCAGCATAATGTGTATCTGTTTATATGATTTCAATAATTGGGTCTTATTATTATCAGCGCATCGTTCAAGTTAGCCTGACATTCACTTCTATCGTCCATCGCACAGATTGCACCTTTAATACATGAACAAGATAAGTCAAGAATGTGTTCTTTTTTATATCATTATTTTCAGCTGTGGACGGCAAGTCTTGGCGCGTTCACATCGTGTTCGGGCGTACGTAAGGAGACATTGAGGACCCTTTTAGAAGTCTCCTGGTCATTAGGACATACGTAAGGAAAGAAAGAAAGAAAGGTACCATGTTTACCCTGCAGGGTAACTGGACTAAGGAAAGGAAAGGTACTATGTTTACCCAGGGTAACTGGACCAAGGAAAGGAAAGGTACCATGTTTACCCTGCAGGGTAACTGGACTAAGGAAAGGAAAGGTACTATGTTTACCCAGGGTAACTGGACTAAGGAAAGGAAAGGTACTATGTTTACCCAGGGTAACTGGACTAAGGAAAGGAAAGGTACTATGTTTACCCAGGGTAACTGTACTATAAGCTCAAGAACTTGTTTACAGCCAGGCCCTGCTCATAGAACATTTCATGGTAGAGGGTTCAATGCCTTGCTCAAGGGCACTTCAGCGGTGGTAATTTTAACGTGCCGGTCCGGGGATACGAACTATAGCGACCTTCACGATATCAAGACCGCTCCGCAAACCGTTCGGCCACCGCTGCCTCACACATTGAGGACCCTTGTAGAAGTCTCCTGGTCTCTAGGACCCTTGAGGACCCTTGTAGAAGTCTCCCGGTCGCTACAGTGACATAGTGGAGGGATTAGGGGCCCTGATGTGGCCCCCGTATAAGCATTGGGGGATAAACCTGCCCGTGGCTACGGCTAATTGGATAACTAGGCAGACCCTTAAAACCCACTAGATCTGACGCCCAGCCAAATGAAAAAGAACCTCCCCATGGCTGACTCGTCCCCGGCTCTACAACAGTAATGATTACCACATTTCTCTCTCTGTCTCTCTCTCTCTCTCTCTCTCTCTCTGTCTCTCTCTCTCTCTCTCTCTCTCTATGGAATGTGAGCCATAGACTATAATTCAAGAGCTAGAGGAAGAAAACACAAACAACAACGCAACCGTTTTTTAACCCATTTTGACCTTTGACCTGCGGGAACAAATGAATGTCTTCTAAACCCCCGACAGTTTTCTGAAAACATTTTCATGTCAAGGACCCCCAAGATTAAGTTGTTTCTGACGAAGATCATACAGTCATTTTGGGGAGCGAGTGTCACCGTCGTATATATGATGAAGTTGGGCGGGGACCCCCTGTTTGGTGTTTTAAGAATCATGTTGTATATGTTATAAAAATAGCAGATCTACAAGCTCGTAGCGCGGCACTCGGTGCCGCGCTACGTATGAGCTTGTATAGTGTCGTCAAAATGTGACGCACATCTTTGAATGTTTATACTTTCAGAGCGAATGTTTTTTTAACTCATATATCTTTGCTTCTGGGGGGGGGGGGGTCCCCATGGAACAACATATTTTCAGATGGGGGTCCGCAGCCAAATACAGATCATTCTGGGGGTCCTTGACATGAAAAAGGACGACTGACATACTGTAGAAACAGAGGTTTTTCAGAAAACCGTCATCATTTAGAAGCCATGGTTAGATGGATTAACCCATTTAGGCCGGACGTCGAAATAAAGGAAAAAAAAGTTAGTTCTGAAAGAATATATACACTAGGCTACCTATTCAAAGATTTGTGCCGCATTTTTACGATTTTTCTAAAATAGCAGACCTACAAGTTCATAGCGGGCCATTCGGTGGCGCGCTATGAGCTTGTAGATCTGCTATTTTTCAATGGCTAAAGCATAACTGGCATGCTGGCATTCAAAGCAATTAAAGGTATGGCTCCCCCATATCTTGCAAGTATGATCGAACCCTACAAACCCTCCCGCTCACTCAGATCAGCCAACGCAGGGAAGCTGGAAGTACCCTCACTAAAAACGCCGGGACAACGCTCCACACGTCCCAAACTCTTCTCCCTTCTGGCTCCAAAACTGTGGAATGCACTTCCCATTGCAGTCAGAACTGCAGCATCACTCCCAATCTTCCGCCGTAGTTTGAAAACCCACCTTTTCAGACTCCATCATGGCCCATAGGACTTACCCTATACCCCCCTTAGATAGCAATTCTGTAGACTTAGATAGCATTTGATACAGACTTATAGCATGTTATGTAGACAGCATAAGTGCATTGTATGTGCTATTGTCATAGCACGTCATAGTACATATGTGTAGCATAGTAGTATAGATGTATAGCTTATATGTATAGTTTCATTATAGATATTCCACTGTTACTTTCTTAGCTTACGCATGTTTCATGATAAATGTTTTTATGTGATGTATTCCCATGCTTTTTTGTTCTTGCTTAATGTAAGTCGCTCTGGATTAAGAGCGTCTGCTAAATGCCTAAATTGTAAATACCGGTAACAGAATGCTTGAAACACCAAAAGGGGTTCCCGCCCCAAAATTGATTAAAGGACCACTTTCCAACTTATATGTTCATATAATTGGCACTGCGCAAAAAGCACAACAACAATATCCTTTTAAACACCATGAAACATGAAACATGAATGTCCTTGTTGTCAGTCAATCATAACGTCCGTATTATATGTAAACAAACACAATGAGATGTACACAAACAATTAAACGATCGACAGAATTACAACACTGTTTACAAACAGAGAAAACAACAACATGTAACATACCGTGTGCGCCTTCTGCAGATTATTTTAGGAGAGCTGCGTTATCTTCTCTTATATTCTCTATTTAAGGACACTCTTTTTAGAAGAGCTCCTTGCCCCACTGAAACTCAGCTTGTTGTGACTGAGTTCAGCTCACACAGGTGCAATCAATGCTGCCTCACTCCAATCACAGGGCTCTGCTCCTGCATGCCCTTCTAGAAGAACGACTGACATTTTTAGAATCTGATCTCAGGTCAGAATGGGTTCATCAGACCAGTGTGTGTTGTTCAGTGGAAACCTCGTATGAATCTGATCTCAGGTCAGAATGGGTTAAGAGAGAGTCACAGCGTCTGTAACGACAGACAGAGGAAGTTAAACCATGAAACAGAGAGAGTCACAGCGTCTAACTACAGACAGAGGAAGTTAAACCATGAAACAGAGAGAGTCACAGCGTCTAACTACAGACAGAGGAAGTTAAACCATGAAACAGAGAGAGTCACAGCGTCTAACTACAGACAGAGGAAGTTATAAACCATGGAACAGAGAGAGTCACAGCGTCTGTAACGACAGACAGAGGAAGTTATAAACCATGGAACCGAGAGAGCGCCACACAGGGGACGATATCTTTATCCATTCCTTTCCTGTTTTGATCTCCCAGTCTTTCTTGTTTTCACTGGACAAAGAGCGGAGAGTGGAGTGGAGTGGATTGGAGTGCATTTTTTGTGGGGGGGGTGAGTGAGTGGTTTAGGGCGCAGAGCCACAATTTGGCCCCCGGTTCCACTCCACGTGTTTTTCTGTGGGTCATCCTCTCTGTATGTATAATTTTTTTTTAATAATTTTTGCACATTTTTATAATTTTTCATTATTTTTATATATTTCATATTTATATATATATATTTTATATTTACTACTCTACTACATTTTAGAGAGAGAGACAGAGAGACAGAGAGAGAGAGAGAGAGAGAGAGAGAGAGAGAGAGAGACAGAGAGGTGGCGCATCCTTGTTAACTCATCCATCGCTTTTTTTTTTTTTTGGTCCAATGTTATACACGTCTGAAAAAGACGATAAAGGCGTCGTTGGCGCGAAAAATCAGTCAATTCAGTCCTTGGCAGACATTGAGTTAAAAACATAACCAGGGTGTTCTCGGGGCCTCGTGCTCAACATGTGCTTTGAGGCCGATAGCGGATGATGTCACAGTAACCTTAAACATGTTTTCAAAGACAGATAAAGAGATTCACTTTGACCCATGTATTCTGGCCGACCTGTGACATTTTCCCCCCAGCGTGTCACTCCCGTTTCCAACCATGACTGTGCGGTACTGTACGGTACAGTACGGTACGGTACAGTACAGTACAGTACAGGCGTTATCATCTGCCATTCCCTGCAGGCTGTGGGGCGAGCCAGACCGTTACATTGTGGAGGTTGTGTGTCTGTCTGGGGTGGATGTTTCTCATGACGAGACGGGCAGGAACGCCCGAGGCTGCAGAGAGAGAGAGAGAGAGAGAGAGAGAGAGAGAGGAGCGCTCTCGAGCCATTCTCGTACATGTGGTCTGGAAGGCAGACCGCACATGAGCCATGCAGTGCTGACTGTATACTGGCTGGATCCCAGGCCTCTGATACACACCTCTACTGTACTCTACTGTACTGACTGTACACTGGCTGGATCCCAGGCCTCTGATACACACCTCTAAATCTCATGGAGAAAAGGAGATGTGCTGAGAAGCAACGCACGAGGTTGAACCCGTTCTGACCTGAGATCAGAATCTAGAAATGACAGTTTTCTGAAAAAAGCTATGTTTCTATGTCAGTCGTTCTTCGACTTTTAGCTTGTAGATCTGCTATGTTCAGCAAGCGTAAAACCAGCCATTACGACAGCATCAAGGCCCGCCAAAACACATTTTAGTCGACTATAGATCAACTGTAGATTTAGTCGACTAAAACTAGACTTATAACACTAAAACATTCCGGGTGACTAAAAACTATAAATGAAAACTATTCAAGAGACTAGGACTAAAAACTGAAATGGAGATTTGCTGCCGGTAACAACAGTGGCTGTAATGAGGGTCAATGACAAGCTGTTCACAGTGTGTTGTGTGGGAGTCTAACATTACCTCATCTTTAATTAAAACTCTGCTCTCCTGGGGATCAGGTGGTTCCACAACTCAGGGCACCAGGTGTGTCCCTGTTTGGACACCAGGTGTGTCCCTGTTTGGACACCAGGTGTGTCCCTCTGCTCTGTTTGGACACCAGGTGTGTCCCTCTGCTCTGTTTGGACACCAGGTGTGTCCCTCTGCTCTGTTTGGACACCAGGTGTGTCCCTCTGCTCTGTTTGGACACCAGGTGTGTGTCTCTGCTCTGTTTGGACACCAGGTGTGTCCCTGTTTGGACACCAGGTGTGTCCCTCTGCTCTGTTTGGACACCAGGTGTGTCCCTCTGCTCTGTTTGGACACCAGGTGTGTCCCTCTGCTCTGTTTGGACACCAGGTGTGTCCCTCTGCTCTGTTTGGACACCAGGTGTGTGTCTCTGCTCTGTTTGGACACCAGGTGTGTGTCTCTGCTCTGTTTGGACACCAGGTGTGTGTCTCTGCTCTGTTTGGACACCAGGTGTGTCCCTCTGGCTCTGTTTGGACACCAGGTGTGTCCCTCTGCTCTGTTTGGACACCAGGTGTGTGTCTCTGCTCTGTTTGGACACCAGGTGTGTAGATCTGCTCTGTTTGGACACCAGGTGTGTAGATCTGCTCTGTTTGGACACCAGGTGTGTAGATCTGCTATTTACATTGGGAAGTGAAGTCATTCATACATTGGGAGTTGAAGCGGCGAACAGTCGAAGCCAGCGTCCTCCATTAATTGACGTTCAATCGATAAGCAGCTACTGTATATAATTATATGTAATCGGCCCCCGACCCCCACATGAAAATA
The DNA here is from genome assembly GCF_963924005.1 of Protomyctophum bolini. Lineage (NCBI taxonomy): Eukaryota > Metazoa > Chordata > Actinopteri > Myctophiformes > Myctophidae > Protomyctophum > Protomyctophum bolini. The sequence continues at coordinate 2,148,434 of NC_137869.1, forward strand.
TGTTGTTCCACTCCCAGAAGCTGCCGCGCTACGAGCTTGTAGATCTGCTATTTTTAAATAGCTTAAAGCATAACATAATACTAACACCAAAAGGGGTTAAGACACTAAGTACAGAAACCTTTAGGGGCTTTTCTTGTTTCTGGCTTCAGGACTAGAATCAGTCCAAAGTCCAAACTGGTCCAATACCGTCATCCACAGTAAAGGGCGAATATAAGTTATATGAGTTATATAAGTTATATAACCACGACTTACTTTAGTTGGTCCATG
>NC_137869.1:2156200-2171200 GCF_963924005.1 Protomyctophum bolini
CTCCAGTTTAAAGCTCTTAGTGGAGATTGAATCAGTTTTAGTTCAAAGGACGTACATCTGAACTCCATTTTGTCTCCCGGGCGCTCTCAGGCTAAACCCGCTCACCGAGAGACGCTTTCTTTGCTTTTGGATCCAAGTCTTGAGTTTATTAAAACATTCAGACCGGAGGACAGATTCTACAAATGTCTACAGTTTTCTGAAAAAGCTATGTTTCTATTTCAGTCGTTCTTCGATTTTTCAAAGATAGCAGATCTACAAGCTCGTAGCGCGCCACTCGGTGGTGCACTATGAGCTTGTAGATCTGCTATTTGTCAATAGCTAAAGCATAGCATAATGCTAACACCAAAAGGGGTTCCCGCCGAAAAGGGGTTAAAACATTCAGACCGGAGGACAGATTCTACAAATGTCTTCTAAATGCCGAGCGTTTCCTGAAAAACCTCACGTGTCTCTATGTCGGTGGTTCTCAACCTTCTTCCTGTCAGGGACCCCGAGAATTATCTGCATTTGGGCCGGCGAACTTCCATCTGAAAACATGTTGTTCCAGGGACACCCCCCCCCCTCCCACCCCCCACCAGAAGTTAAAGATTTGAGCTAAAAACGTTCACCGTCAGATATATAGGCCTATTCAAAGATTTGCGACACATGTTCACGATAAAAACATTTGATTTGTAATTCATTGTTTTGATTAAAGTTCTATTGAACACAACGGCTATATAACCCATGTTGGGCGGGAACCCCTTTTGGTGTTAGCATCATGTTATGCTTTATAGCTATTGAGAAATAGCAGATCTACAAGCTCATAGCGCGCCACCGAGTGGCGCGCTACGAGCTTGTAGATCTGCTATTTTTGAAAAATCGAAGAACGACTGACATAGAAACATAGCTTTTTCAGAAAACTGTCAGGATGTAGAAGAACGTCTTTAGAATCTGATCTCAGGTCAGAATGGAAAACTGTCAGGATGTAGAAGAACGTCTTTAGAATCTGATCTCAGGTCAGAATGGAAAACTGTCAGGATGTAGAAGAATATTTTTAGAATCTGATCTCAGGTCAGAATGGAAAACTGTCAGGATGTAGAAGAACATTTTTAGAATCTGATCTCAGGTCAGAATGGAAAACTGTCAGGATATAGAAGAACATTTTTTAGAATCTGATCTCAGGTCAGAATGGAAAACTGTCAGGATGCAGAAGAACATTTTTTAGAATCTGATCTCAGGTCAGAATGGGAAAACTGTCAGGATGTAGAAGAACATCTTTAGAATCTGATCTCAGGTCAGAATGGAAAACTGTCAGGATGTAGAAGAATATTTTTAGAATCTGATCTCAGGTCAGAATGGAAAACTGTCAGGATGTAGAAGAACATTTTTAGAATCTGATCTCAGGTCAGAATGGAAAACTGTCAGGATATAGAAGAACATTCTTTAGAATCTGATCTCAGGTCAGAATGGAAAACTGTCAGGATGCAGAAGAACATTTTTTAGAATCTGATCTCAGGTCAGAATGGGAAAACTGTCAGGATGTAGAAGAACATCTTTAGAATCTGATCTCAGGTCAGAATGGGATAAACCACGCTCAGGCCTGTAGGCAGTGATTTGTTTCTTCCATGTATTTATCAACCGCCGCCGACTCACTCAAATGCAGCCCAGATGACATCACCGCTTGGCTGCAGGGAGGAGGAGAGATTCCTTCAGCTCCTTTTAGTTGGGAAAAAAAAGGGAATCTTTATGTCACCTCCGTCGTGGAGCGGTGGAAAACTGTTAACTATTCACTCAAAAGTGTCAAAAAGAAATGTGCAGATCTAAACGAGATCGAAAAACACGTGGCTATTCCTCCTCCCCCGCGGACACACGTTCTGTGAGTCACTTAGGGCTTTAACCCATTCTGGTGTTAGCATCATGTTATGCTTTAGCTATTGAAAAATAGCAGATCTACAAGCTCATAGCGCGCCACCGAGTGGCGCGCTACGAGCTTGTAGGTCTGCTATTTTTTGAAAAATCGAATAACGACTGACATTTTTTTAGAATCTGATCTCGGGTCAGAATGGGTTAATCAGACCAGTGTGTGTCCAGTGGAAACCTCGTATGAATCTGATCTCAGGTCAGAATGGGTTAATAACTAATAAGAAACTAATTGACTAGTAAAGTGTACACACTGTACACACAGTGTACGTCTGTCTGTGCACGCCACTGCTTTTTATACGTCAACACATCTCTGAACCGTTGTGTCCTGTTGTGTTGTTTTATACGTCAACACATCTCTGAACCGTTGTGTCCTGTTGTGTTGTTTTATACGTCAACACATCTCTGAACCGTTGTGTCCTGTTGTGTTGTTTTATACGTCAACACATCTCTGAACCGTTGTGTCCTGTTGTGTTGTTTTATACGTCAACACATCTCTGAACCGTTGTGTCCTGTTGTGTTGTTTTATACGTCAACACATCTCTGAACCGTTGTGTCCTGTTGTGTTGTTTTATACGTCAACACATCTCTGAACCGTTGTGTCCTGTTGTGTTGTTTTATACGTCAACACATCTCTGAACCGTTGTGTCCTGTTGTGTTGTTTTATACGTCAACACATCTCTGAACCGTTGTGTCCTGTTGTGTTGTTTTATACGTCAACACATCTCTGAACCGTTGTGTCCTGTTGTGTTGTTTTATACGTCAACACATCTCTGAACCGTTGTGTCCTGTTGTGTTGTTTTATACGTCAACACATCTCTGAACCGTTGTGTCCTGTTGTGTTGTTTTATACGTCAACACATCTCTGAACCGTTGTGTCCTGTTGTGTTGTTTTATACGTCAACACATCTCTGAACCGTTGTGTCCTGTTGTGTTGTTTTATACGTCAACACATCTCTGAACCGTTGTGTCCTGTTGTGTTGTTTTATACGTCAACACATCTCTGAACCGTTGTGTCCTGTTGTGTTGTTTTATACGTCAACACATCTCTGAACCGTTGTGTCCTGTTGTGTTGTTTTATACGTCAACACATCTCTGAACCGTTGTGTCCTGTTGTGTTGTTTTATACGTCAACACATCTCTGAACCGTTGTGTCCTGTTGTGTTGTTTTATACGTCAACACATCTCTGAACCGTTGTGTCCTGTTGTGTTGTTTTATACGTCAACACATCTCTGAACCGTTGTGTCCTGTTGTGTTGTTTTATACGTCAACACATCTCTGAACCGTTGTGTCCTGTTGTGTTGTTTTATACGTCAACACATCTCTGAACCGTTGTGTCCTTAGAGTATATATGAATAGAGACGGCACCCAGAGGAAACCCTGAGGCCAAATGGACATAGTGGCCGAATGTGTCATTGCAGCTCGAGCCAGCGCTGCTCCGTTGACTATCATTGCGGTCGTTCATGTGTTTGAGGCCATGATGACACGTGAACGAATGTTTCATACGTGAACGCAGCACAAACGGCACAATGATAGTCAACGGCACCGCGTTCATGTGTTTGAGGCAAATCCATCCCAGAATGCACTCTGTTCCTATACCAGGAAGGAGGAGTGAAATCGCCTCATGCGCTTTTGAGCAACTTAATGCAAGTGGATGGAAGGAGAACTACAACTTAATGCAAGTGGATGGGAGGAGAACTACAACTTAATGCAAGTGGATGGGAGGAGAACTACAACTTAATGCAAGTGGATGGGAGGAGAACTACAACTTAATGCAAGTGGATGGGAGGAGAACTACAACTTAATGCAAGTGGATGGGAGGAGAACTACAACTTAATGCAAGTGGATGGGAGGAGAACTACAACTTAATGCAAGTGGATGGGAGGAGAACTACAACTTAATGCAAGTGGATGGGAGGAGAACTCGGGTGTCTTCTCTATTCATATATACTCTATGGTTGTGTCGTGTTGTGTTGTTTCAGGCCTGCATACCTTGACAACATAATGGACGACGCCCGCTGCTACTAGCCCCGCCTCCTTCCCGTTAAACCCCAGCGTCTCTCGGAGGTCACGGCGGAGTCGAGCGTCTCTCTCTGGGAGGAGGTGGACGATGGAGGGAGATGACCCCGGGTCCCGCCACCACCACCACCACCCCCACCACCACCACCACATCACCATGGTGACCAGCACAAACAACCCCTCACAGCCGGAAGCCTGCAGCGCCAGGGAAGCAGCAGCAGCAGCAGCGGCGGCAGCGGCAGTGCCCCCTGCTGGCAAAGTGGAGAGCGGTGGCGTGAACCCCCCGCATCATCACGCGGACCCCTGCTGGGACGGCTGCAGCGGAGCGGGGCTCAATAAAGGGGGCCGACTGCCCCCCCTGGTGGAGACGCGCGCAGCGCAGCCGCACGCCACCGAGGGCCCTGGAGGTACGAAATACACCGAGGCCCCTGGAGGTACAAAATCATATCAAAAATAATTCCTGTAAATAATGAAGTGAAACGTAATTTTTTTGCCATATAAAAACAAACAAACTGAATGTCTATAATGTCCCCCCAGGTGTAGGAGGAGGAGGAGGGGTGTCTGTGAAGGTGGCCACCACCCTGCTCCAGCCCATCTGTCTGGGGGACAGCCCCATGGTCCTGCCCATCCACCTGCAGATGTCCGGGGGAGGAGGAGGGGACGGTGGCGCCGTGCCTTCGCTGCACGGCCAGATGGGGGCGCTGCACGGCCAGATGGGCGCCACGCCGTACTTCATGACCAGCCAGGGGGCGCTGTCGCTGCCGCTGGTCCTGGACCCGCAGCTGCTGCAGCACCTCAGCTCCCAGGTATTAAAGGCCTTAAAGGTTTCATCACATTATTTAAACCTTAAAGGTTTCATCACATTATTTAAACCTTAAAGGTTTCATCACATTATTTAAACCTTAAAGGTTTCATCACATTATTTAAACCTTAAAGGTTTCATCACATTATTTTAACCTTAAAGGTTTCATCACATTATTTAAACCTTAAAGGTTTCATCACATTATTTTAACCTTAAAGGTTTCATCACATTATTTTATTTTATTTTTAGTATTATTTTTTTCTTTGGTTTTTCTGACCTCATTTACATCCAATGAAAACTGAACTTTGAACTTTCAGTGGATGTTTCTGTGGTCTGGAGTTTTCTCTGGGGTTTGGAAGCCTTTTGAGCTGCAAAGAAAACAGGCAAACCGGGCACAACAGTGACATCGGCTGGCAAATCCCATATGGGATTTTGCCAGGCTGTGACATCACAAACAGCAGGAGAATCAAGAGCACTTGTTTCAACCAGAAAAAACCTCAGACCAACAAAAAATCTATTGAATGTTAAAAGTTCAGGTTTTTTTGGGGGTGCAATTGAGCTCAGAAAAAAAATATGTCACAATCCCTTGACGAGTAATTGTCACACAAATCATTAAGCGATATTACACGAGAGGGCGTGCTTTAGGAGACCTTACCCCAGAATGATTTCCATCGTCCACTAACATCTCAACCCACTCCCTCCAGATGGCGTCAGGCTGTCCCGCTCTGCCTCTCCAGAACAACGTGCTGTGCCAGAACGCCTCGCTGACCTTCGGCCTCCCCCCTCCTCCTCCTCCTCTGGACCAGAAGTGTTCTGGAGGTTCATCCTCCCCAGACTCCAACCTGCTCTCCCTGCTGCAGAACCCGGCATTCGCCGCCATCTTGCAGGTACGAATAATAATAATAATAATTCTTATCCCCGGAGGTATATTTGTCGTCCTATAACAAAATACATACATACTGTACATGGATGCGCCTGGGACGTATCCTCAGCGATGTATCCTGAGGTCATCACCTGGGACGTATCCTCAGCGATGTATCCTGAGGTCATCACCTGGGACGTATCCTCAGTGATGTATCCCAAGGTCATCACCTGGGACGTATCCTCAGCGATGTATCCTGAGGTCATCACCTGGGACGTATCCTCAGCGATGTATCCTGAGGTCATCACCTGGGACGTATCCTCAGTGATGTATCCCAAGGTCATCACCTGGGACGTATCCTCAGTGATGTATCCCAAGGTCATCACCTGGGACGTATCCTCAGTGATGTATCCCGAGGTCATCACCTGGGACGTATCCTCAGTGATGTATCCTGAGGTCATCACCTGGGACGTATCCTCAGTGATGTATCCTGAGGTCATCACCTGGGACGTATCCTCAGTGATGTATCCTGAGGTCATCACCTGGGACGTATCATCAGTGATGGTCATCACCTGGGACGTATCCTCAGCGATGTATCCTGAGGTCATCACCTGGGACGTATCCTCAGTGATGTATCCCGAGGTCATCGGGGTTTCGGGTCTCCCAACATCATACCCCTCACTCAGGTGACCCAGCCGGGAGTGATCAAGTCCCCGACGTACGTCCCAGTAGCTATACCCTCCATCAGAACCACTAGGGAAAGACCAGGGGCCACACAGTCCGAGGGGACACAATTCTCCTAGGAAATCACCACCATACCTTGTTCTGTTCCGTGTACCTTTACAACTATAGGTCATACATGGCCTACTTGTGCGCAAGCAGAGCACGCAAGTACTGCTACTGACTAATGTCTATTACAACTGCTGTTCTAAACCCTTTTTTGACCTTATATATACCAGCCTTGAAACGTACCCTAGTTAGGTCACCATCAACAGCCAATAAGGGACCACCATACCCCGACACACACACACACACACACACACACACACACACACGATCATCAAACGTACCTTAGTTACGTCATCAACCAATCCCTGATTGGCCGACGGACACCACCGACATACGCAGCCAATTACAGCACTCTATACGCTCTGCTGGCGCACCAATAACATCCCTCTATACTGTACTTCCAGGACCTCTTCGCCTCCCAGGCCGCCGCCTCCTCCGCCTGTCAGTCTCCACTAGGCTCCTCCCCCGGCGCCACGGACCCGTTCGCCGCCTCCGCCTTCTTCACCTCCCCTCCCCCTCCGCCCCCTCCTCCTCCTCCTCCTCTCTCGCACCCCTACCTCGCCTCCCCTCTGGCTCCGCTGGTGCCCCCCGCCACCCTGCTGGTGCCCTACCCGGTGGTGATCCCCCTGCCGGTGCCCCTGCCCATCCCCCTGCCCATCCCCGTGCCTGTGGGGGTGGTGGGGGGGCACCACCACCACGGAGAGGACTCCAAGGGCAACGTGCCCCGATCCGTCTGCACCGTGAGCCGGAGCACCCAGACCGCCACCTGCAGCCGAGACGCTACCGCTACCTCCTCCTCCTCCGCCTCGCACAACTGCTCTGCCAGGTCAGGACAGGCTTTTCTCTCTAGTATTTATTTATTCTACTATAATAACCCTGGTTCTGTCCAGGTTACTATAATAACCCTGGTTCTGTCCAGGTTACTATAATAACCCTGGTTCTGTCCAGGTTACTATAATAACCCTGGTTCTCTCCAGGTTACTATAATAACCCTGGTTCTCTCCAGGTTACTATAATAACCCTGGTTCTGTCCAGGTTACTATAATAACCCTGGTTCTGTCCAGGTTACTATAATAACCCTGGTTCTGTCCAGGTTACTATAATAACCCTGGTTCTGTCCAGGTTACTATAATAACCCTGGTTCTCTCCAGGTTACTGTAATAACCCTGGTTCTGTCCAGGTTACTATAATAACCCTGGTTCTGTCCAGGTTACTGTAATAACCCTGGTTCTGTCCAGGTTACTATAATAACCACGGTTCTGTCTCTACCCCCCGGCAGGTTCGGCGTGGCCCCACCCCAGCAGCCTCCGCACGCGGCCCCTCCCCCTCCCCCGTCGTCAGACGGCGAGGCGTTGGACCTGTCCGTCAGACCGTGTCCCGCGGCCGTCCAACCCAAACTGGAGTTCCCCCCCCCTCCCCCTCAGCAGGACAACGTGCTCGACCTATCGGTGGCCGGCAGCGCCAAGAAGAAGTACACGCAGCAGCCACCGGCGGGGGCAGCAGCGGCGGCCGCGAGCTCGCTAGGGGGTCGAGGGGAACTCTCCCCCGGCGGGGGCGGCGGTGGCGTTGGCCCCCCGGCGCCATCTCTGGGCGTCCCGCGGTCGATGGAAAGCGTCCTGACGCTGGACTCCAAGCTGCTGATGAGCGGCCTGGCCTCGCTGGAGTTCGCCCGGCAGCACAAGTGGCTGCAGGCGGACGCTAGCGGCGGCAACGCCTCCTCAGGCGCCCTGAGCCGCGGCGAGGGCGTGGCACCCGCGGCGGCGGCGGGTTCCCTCCTGGGACCTCCTGGGGGGGGAAACCCCCTGGAGACGGCGAGCTCCGCCTCCGCCGCCTCGCAGACGGCCAATAAGGTCATCGTGTCGGTGAAGGACGCCGTCCCCGCCGCCTTCCTCTGCGGCGGGAAGATCAAAGGGCTGTCGGGCGTGTCCACCAAGAACTTCTCCATCAAGCGGGACGGGGTTGGCGGGACGACGGGGGCGGGGGCGGGGCCGGGGGCCGCGGCCTCGGGCCCCGCCGCGCAGCAGCAGCTGTACGGCGCCCTGCCGCCGTCGTCCAGCGGGCCCCCAGCGGGGGGGGAGCAGGGGGACCCGCTGGGACGGAAGGCCCCTAAACACAGAGCTATCAAAGTGAAGAAGGTCGGCGGCTCCTCGCAGGAGATCCACTTCCTGCCCATTAAGAAGCAGCGGCTGGCCGCCGCCTTTCTGCCCAGGAAGTGAGAGCAGCTCCTTCTCCTTCGTCTTCAGAACATGGACGCCAAACACACCGACCGGGACAGGAAGCACATTCTGGACATTCTGGAGCTCAACTCAACTCATGTGCATCTTTTTACGCTTTGGAAAAACGACCGAGATTTAAGAGTACACGTTCCTTACGTGGTATAAACGGCGGGGTGTACGTCGTTCCTTACGTCGTATAAACCGCGGGGTGTACGTCATTCCTTACGTCGTATAGACCGCGGGGTGTACGTCGTTCCTTACGTCGTATAGACCGCGGGGTGTACGTCGTTCCTTACGTCGTATAAACGGCGGGGTGTACGTCGTTCCTTACGTCGTATAGACCGCGGGGTGTACGTCAAGACGTCCGATAGCGTGACGTGTTTAATGCTCACAGAACGGTGACCGCTCGCATTTCTATGAATCCGTATATATTTTTCCCCTGGTTTTGTAATGCACTAACTTCAGCGTGGCGTGCTCTTTTAAAGACACTTTGTTTAAGTATGGCAGCTGGAAAGTCCACTGGAGATACTCTTTTATTCTGAAAACCCTAAAATGTTGAACTCCGTATCTTGTATAAATTTGTTAACTTATGAGACAAGAGGGTTTTTGCATTGTTTTTCTTTGTTTTGGGGTAATGTTTACGGTTGATTTCCGTGTGTTTTGTATTGATGTGTTTGAGTGCACTGATGGCAGTGAGAAGAACCCCAGGGAGATCACGTTGTGTCGCGGCTGTTTTAAACCGTTTTTAAACATCCCATCATTTAGACGTAACCGTCCTCGGTATGAACGCCATATTCACTGATGCCGTCTCCTTTTGATGGCTCAGAAACGCTATCAAAATAGGGGCTCTTTGAAATGAAAAGGCGTGAGAACCTCTGGCTAAGGGGGTAGTGCAGGGGGATGCAGGCCAGGGCTCGGCGCGGCAGGTTAATAAAGTTAATAATGAATAAAGTTAGTTAATAAAGTCATTGCAGCGCGAGCACTGCAATGTGACTTTATTACGAATGCTGGCAGCACAGCTATCCAGAGCAACAAAGAACACTCTTCTCCCCGTTTCTTAAAGCCCTTCGTCAAAGGGTCCGTGTTGAAGAACGTCAGATGGTTAGTGTAAACTGGGACGTGCTGCTGGCCGTTGGGATATACGGGACAGTCCAGACGGAACCAGGCTCCCCAACGGCCCGGGACAGTCCAGACGGAACCAGGCTCCCCAACGGCCCGGGACAGTCCAGGCGGAACCGTTTCTCTTTAGGTGTGTAATTGATGCAGCTTGAACATAAAACGTCTGCTCTCATAACCCTAACACACACACACACACACACAGCGGGTGAAATGCATGAGGTGTAATCTATAATTACGTTCACGTAACCACATGAACCCTTTAGTCGTCCTTATTTTGGGGACATTTGGCAAAAACTACAGATCTGTAAACGCCTGAGATTTGGTACACTGACTGGGGTGAAAAACAAGAAGGGGGACCATGTTCTCTTTAAATCTAAATTTAAAGCCAAATTGTCAGATAATGAAAATAGCTGATATTGTGAGCCTGTAGATGTGCTATTGTCACAGTATTTATCTGTGGAATGTGATCATTTTGGGGGGTCCCCAGTTCAAATATGACTATTTGGGGTGGGTCCCCAGCCAGAAAAGTTGAGCACTATTTATACACATTGCCTTGCGACGTTGTGAGCTTGTAGATCTGCTATAAAAAAAAGAACACAAATATTGTACTGGGGTCCCTGGCAGGAAATATTTCCAGGTGGGGTCCGCGGCCAAATTCAAATTAATTTGGGGGTCTTCGACATAAAAGGTGACGGTGAGGACCACCGGGCTAGATGGAGGAGAGCAGAGATGTCAAAGACCTTAATGCCTTGAGACAGCCCATGGACAGACTGCTAATATCAGGAAGATATGCCTAATGTTCGCCACACTTTGTTTACATCAGCCTATGCGTTTCATTTAGCAACGGGAATAATCAGGGATCCCTTAAGGTAATTCCGACGGAGGACTAGTCCGACATGCCGAACAGCGGTCGGACTAGCGCTGCTCCCATGCGTGCATTTATGTTTAGGTTAGGGTTTGACGTATAGGTTGTCGGTCTAATGACTGTTGGACCAATAATAGAGCTCCAAGTCCTGACATCACTCGCTCATCCCCTCGTTGAGTTCACAGAAGTAATTTCTCTATTGAGAACAACATGGGGTGATCTTAAAATCATCTCATATAAGCATTGTGGTCCAAAAATAAACAAGTTGTCTCAGCGTTATTGTCAGGGAGGTGTCTCTGTGTCGTTTACGACAGTCAGTCACTCATATATGATACAGTCTGCTTCTAGCGAAAATCTAACTAATTCAGTAGCAGTAACAATAGCGTTTTGTCTCAGTCAGTTGATTCTTCATATCCATATGAGTGAAACGGCCGGGATGACATTTCAAACGCAGTTCTTATATGAGGCGATCTAAAGAAAAACGTACATTAAAATGCAAATAAAAAGTACATGACCCCGTGACTTTGCGCCATCTACCGATATTGACGTCAGACTTCGGTGCTCTCTAGTGTCGGAACTAAAGCCTAGAGTTCTCCTGAACTAAAGCCTAGCGTTCTCCTGAACTAAAGCCTAGCGTTCTCCTGAACTAAAGCCTAGCGTTCTCCTGAACTAAAGCCTAGAGTTCTCCTGAACTAAAGCCTTGCCTCCAGGGTTCTCCTGTTCTACCCGCGTTTCTTCGAGAAATTCTGTCGAGATTGAACGTTCTCGCAAGACTAATTCAATTTGAATAAGTTCACCGTTGAGCCCGTTATAAAACGACTTCTCCCATTCCGCTAGTCAGTGTGTGCGTGTGTGTGCGTGTGTGTGTGTGTGTATGTGCACAAGCGTAAGTCTGTGTTAACCACATTCAATCAGCCGTCCCTATTTTGGGGATGTCATTTTTAGGCGAACGCTTTCACACATTTTCAAAAGAATATATATATATATACACACACACCTGTATATATATATATATATATATATATATATATATCAAAGCGGTTCCCAAATTTGCAGATCTACAAGCTCACAACATGCGGCAGCGTGCTGCGTTGTGAGCTTGTAGAGACGCCATTTCCATCACACGACACGCGCGAATGAGACACAAGAAATGTAAAAGACCGAGGCTCAAGTGGTGAAGAATTAAACTCTTAAATGTATTCTTTAAACATGGTGTAATTAATTGCTCGTGATCAGATGTGTGTGTGTGTGTGCGTGTGTGTGTGTTGCTGTCTGTGTGTGTGTGTGTATTTATCATTGCGTGCACTTTGTCACAATTAGAACATTAGTCCTATAAACACAAAGGTTATTGTGTGATTCAAGCATCTATTAAGGCTGTGAAGGAAGATGATGTGAAATCAAAATGTGATCTCGATGGCTTAACTTATACGAACGTGTGTGATTCTGAAACAGCCCCTGTCGTCTTGTTATACATCTGTGTGTGGTCATTTATTTCATGTCATTTTGGATCTAAAATAATTCCATTTCAGAATGTGATTGTAAAGGCATTTTTAAATTTTTATTATTATTATTATTATTATTTGCTGGGTGGGTTGTTCTCAAAATAAAACTGATTGTTGTTTGACACGGTTTGTTGTGTTACGCTGCACTGGAATGAAGGACGCGTGTGGATTCTGTGGAATGGACATTTTTCTCTCTACTTTAATGACTAACATTGCAGTTCTTACATTCCTGTGTGCAAAGCTTAGTTTACACACAGGAATGACAGCAGAGCAGAGTGGCACCGTGTTGTTAGTGCTGGAGTCAGAGACGTGTTAAAACTCTATCAGCGCCACCTGGTGGTCACCATGAGTTTAGGCTCTGAGTGCCAATTCTCCCATTATAAAGAAAGAAAGAATTTTGTAATTATATTATGCATGTAATGTGTAATGATGTCATCACCTGTACACCAGATTAGAGGAATTTTCTAAATATGGATGAAAATAAATAAAAAAACGCCCGTGGCATCCATTACATAAATTAATAGGCAATTAGACGTCTTGACGTTTTTGGCTACTAAAGAGTTTTAAGAGAGGCCGGGGCTGAAATCTCGTGAGGGGGAAATTTTGGACAATAAAAATAATTGCGAAAATAGCAGATCTACAAGCTCTCAACGCGTCGCGCTGCGACACGTTGAGAGCTTGTAGATCAGCTATTTTCGGGGCGCAACCACCCAAATCGTGGTCTGGAAGAAAGGGCAACAAACTAGTGAAAAGAGCAGATCTACAAGCATCCCTATTCAGGTGGAAACGCATCGACTAAAAAATAGCCAATAGATCGGCTTCGAGCTCGACTAAATAATGATGCTTTACATTGTTAAATGTCTGAACACACATTAAAACACATTTGGGGCGGGAACCCCTTTTTTGGTGTTAGCATTATGTTATGCTTTAGCTATATTGAAAAATAGCAGATCTACAAGCTCATAGCGCGCCACCGAGTGGCGCGCTACGAGCTTGTAGGTCTGCTATTTTTGAAAAAATCAAAGAACGACTGACATAGAAACATAGCTTTTTCAGAAAACTGTCAGGATGTAGAAGAACATTTTTCGAAACTGATCTCAGGTCAAAATGGGTTAACCCTCTAAGACCCACATTAATTTCTACTTGCAAAAAATTGATTTCAACCTCACTACTACTTTGTACTACTAGGACTAGACTAAAAAATATGTTAAAAAAATAAAGTTTGATGAAAAATGTATAATAATTATATAATACTATAATAAATTAATAATTTAAATTTGGGGGATATCTTTCACAATAATGAATAAAACATGAATCAACATAGAAACGATAATGTGTTTACAAACAAACACACAAACCTACTGATGAGATCTATGAGGGTAAAACGTTGAACATTTCAGCTTCGATCAACACATTTCATGTTATTTCACGACAACACCTGGGATTCAAACAGACCAAGAGGCTTCATTTGTTTTTCTCTTTCTTTCTTTTTTTGGTAGTTTTATAAAATAGAAAATTATACACATCATGAACGCGACATGTATTTGTTGACGTGGCGTCGTCATCATCCTGAAGGAGCATTCATTCAACAACACACTATCCACACTTTTCCTGGGCTGTGTGTGCTCCAGTTCCTGTCGATTTGATCCAATGCAAGCCAATGAAACTGGTCAGATGACCAATGATATCCAATGAAATCAACAGGAACTGGAGCACACACAGCCCAGGAAAAGTGTGGATAGAGCCACGCTCCAATAACCCCAAACCTCCACCACTCGCCTCACTCCAGGGGGTGTTACGGTGACATTGGTGACCTCCTTAAATATGTGTCAGTGTCCCCGAATGTAAGTTGTTGCAGTTTGTTTATTAGCGGAGTTCAGCCTGGCGGCATTTAGGCCACGCATTTAACCCATATTGGGCGGGAACCTCTTTTGGTGTTAGCATTATGTCGTGCTTTAGCTATTGAAAAATAGCAGACCTGTACAAGCTCGTAGCGCGCCACTAGCTTGTAGGGTCTGCTATTTTTTTTAAATCGAAGAACGACTGACATAGAAACATAGCTTTTTCAGAAAACTGTCATTTTCAAACAGACATTTTTAGAATCTGATCTCAGGTCAGAATGGGTGAAAGGTGACATACATTTTAATTAATTTAATTTTTTTGTTTCATGACCTCAATTACCTGAACTTTGAACATTCAGTGGATTTGCTGTTATGGCGTTTTCTCTGGGGTTTGGAAGCCTTTTGAGCTGCAATGAAAACAGGTAAAACAGTGAAAACGGTGACATCTGCTGGCAAATCCCATCGTCATATATGGGGATTTGCAGGCTGTGACATCACAAACAGCAGGGAAATCAGAGCACAGAAATCCACCAGACCACAGCAAAATCTACTGAATGTTAAAAATGTCAGTTTTTTTTGGGTGCAATTGAGCTCAGAAAACCTGAAAAACAAATTAAGAAAAACGTTTTTTTTTTAAAAGTCACAATCCCTTTCAAGACCTCCACGTAAGTCGTGTGTGAAGTCCACAGGATGGTAACACATTTCATAAGGTCACCAATCTCCCCGTAACACCACCATGATGGAGTGTGTGAGTGAGAGCGAGGGGCCGAGGGTTTAGTCAAGTGTGTTGGAATGTGGCCTATTTTTATGCTTCAAGTATACTTGGAGGAGGATGCAGAGAGACAGACAGAGGTCACCGGAACTTCTATCCTATCCGTATATATATATATATATATATATATATATATATATGCATATCTTAACTTATCTTATGGCACTAACGACTGGTTTAAGTCACAGAGGGGGAGTCCAACGTCATCGCCGCTGCCTGGCTGGGGGGAATCCTTGTATTCTCCAAACATTTTACATTCGTTTGTGTGAATTAATAATGACGTGATAATATGTTGCTGTTCGGGAGGGGAGGGGGGT
>NC_137869.1:2176200-2188700 GCF_963924005.1 Protomyctophum bolini
GCCAGCACCTGCTCCAATATAGGCCTAAATCAAAGTTTATTTATATAGCACATTTAAAACAATAGAAGCTGACCCAAGTGCTGTAGGCCTACAGGCTGAAACAAGTGGAGCATCACCATCGGCACACAGGCAAATAGTATAGGCTACATAATTACATAATACAATAATACGATCAGGTGCAATTAAATGCCAAAGAGAAAAGGTGTGTTTTCAGTAGAGATTTGGTGTGGGTCTGTAGGAGCTGCTCTGCTGCATGGGAGTTCACAGTGACGGAACAGGTCAGTCTTCAGACAAGAAAAAAGAAAAAGATATCGCTGGCAACGGCAAAATCTGTTCTCCGCACGACCAAAATGGGCCGTCTCTCGGACAAAAAGGGGGGTCTAAACTCACGTGTTTCCTGAACAGCTCGGCGTGCGGGGCGAGGGCCGAGGGGTCTGCGTCTCTGACGAACTGCATCACCTCCTCTATGGACCAGGAGGAGGGGCTCCGGCCCCCCCCGGGGGGCTTCACCCCCCCCTCTCTGTCCGCTGCCTCGGGGCCTGTGGTGGAGCTGGCCGCTGGAGAGACGCACGCACGCGCACACACACACACACACACACGCACGCACGCACACACACACACACACACACACACACATAGACACACACACAGACACAGACGCACACGCAGACGCGCACAGGACAGACACAGACACAGACACACACACACACACACACACAGACACAGACACACACACACACACACACACACACACACACACACACACACACACACAATGTGTAATGGCCATGTTTAACCCATTTAGGCCTGACATCGAAATAAAATAATTTTCTGAAAGATTTCAAGCACCTTTTAACGATTCTTCTAAAATAGCAGACCTACAAGCTCGTAGATCTGACATCTTTCAATAGCTAAAGCATGACATAATGCTTAAAACAGTTTAAGAGCCATAATAAACGTCAAGACGTCTAATTGCCAATTAAGTACCGGATGCCACGGGCGACAAGACGTCTTCCCTTGGGATTTTTAATTTAATTTTTTTAAATTCTTTATTTTATTTATTTAAATTTTTTCATCCATATTTAGAAAACTCCTCTAATCTGGTGTACAGGTGATGACATCATGCACATTACATGCATAATAGAATTACAAATTCTTTCTTTCTTTATAATGGGCACTCAGAGCCTAAACTGGTGACCACCAGGTGGCCACGCGTAGCGGCGTTACCTTCCACCCGCCGTAGACACAGAGAGAGAGAGAGGTAGAGAGACATTAACACACAGAGAGAGAGGTGGCGTTACCTTCAACCCGCCGTAGACACAGAGAGAGAGAGAGGTAGAGAGACATTAACACACAGAGAGAGAGGTGGCGTTACCTTCAACCCGCCGTAGACACAGAGAGAGAGAGAGGTAGAGAGACATTAACACACAGAGAGAGAGGTGGCGTTACCTTCAACCCGCCGTAGACACAGAGAGAGAGAGAGAGGTAGAGAGACATTAACACACAGAGAGAGAGAGGTGGCGTTATCTTCAACCCGCCGTAGACACAGAGAGAGAGAGAGGTAGAGAGACATTAACACACAGAGAGAGAGAGGTGGCGTTACCTTCAACCCGCCGTAGACACAGAGAGAGAGAGAGAGGTAGAGAGACATTAACACACAGAGAGAGAGAGGTGGCGTTATCTTCAACCCGCCGTAGACACAGAGAGAGAGAGAGGTAGAGAGACATTAACACACAGAGAGAGAGAGGTGGCGTTACCTTCAACCCGCCGTAGACACAGAGAGAGAGAGAGGTAGAGAGACATTAACACACAGAGAGAGAGAGAGGTGGCGTTACCTTCAACCCGCCGTAGACACAGAGAGAGAGAGAGAGGTAGAGAGACATTAACACACAGAGAGAGAGAGGTGGCGTTACCTTCCACCCGCCGTAGCGTGGAGACCGTGAGCTCTCCGGGGTTGGAGGCGTGGCGTCTCAGCGGCGTGGCCACGCCCCCTCCTCCTCCTCCGGCCGGGTAGTACTGGGGGGGCGGGGCTGCGTGGTGGGGGCGGGGCGTCATTGAGTTGGAGGCGGAGTCCATGAAGCGCTGCTCCTTCGCCGCTAGGCCGCCGCCGTCGTGGGGCAGCGTCTCCGCTGGAGAGAGAGAGAGAGAGGTAGAGAGACATTAACACACAGAGAGAGAGAGAGAGATATATTAACAGAGAGAGAGAGAGAGAGAGAGAGAGAGAGAGAGAGAGAGAGATAGAGAGACATTAACACACAGAGAGAGAAATTAAGGCCCTGATTTATCAATCGAGTGTAAAATCTGCCACAGATTGGAGTGCAGGTTTCGTAGTACACCCACGTCGCCACGGCATTTATAAAGTGATCGCAAACAGCTGATCCTTCCTTAATTTCGTTCTGACGTTAATAAATGTGACGGCTGAAATCTATCTGGCACGCCCTGTGAAGTCAAGCCTCGCCCTCGTTTTTGCGACATGAACAACTGCAATACGATCCTGAAACCATGTTGGTTACAGGAAAAAAAGTTTTGCTGGCTTGCCTTGCTGCCCCCTTTCTCACACACACACACAGACGCGCACACGCAACTATCTTAAATAAATAAACCTGCATGAATTAAATAAAGCTGTAGGCTTACCCTGTCTGTTTCTCCTCTCGCTTCGCTTCCCTTATTGCTGCCCGCCTCACCCCCCGCACGCACGCACGCACGCACATATCGCAATTTGCAAGCAACTGTCACTGTGTGTTGTTATAGTTGTATATTAAATTATTAAAGTATTTTAAATTTAATATACAACAAGATATATTAGTGAACGAAAACCTGAACCTGTGAACCATTAATGAAATAACAAATAGGCACACACACGCTGCTGTTTTGCATATAGGTGCTCCTCCTGTCCTGTCTGTCTCTCTCTTAGAGAGACAGACAGACGGACAACAGTGATAGAGAGACTCTCCATCACTGTGGTCCATCCATGACACCGTGACCAACTGTACCATGCACGTTCGGTTCGATAGTCTATTTAGATTGCCTCGGCAGTCGCTGCAGTGGCTGGGCTGTCAACTGTCAATTATATGAATGCTGAATGCAGCTAAAACCGTAGCCCATGTGGCTGGCACTGGTGGTGGTGGTGGGCTGGCTGGGTAGCCTACCCATCTCCGATGCGGTTCCCACTGGCACGGTACATTTGGCATATCGGCCTGCTGTAGATTAGGCTACAGTATATCATTACAATTTACAATTTAGGCATTTAGCAGACGCTCTTAATCCAGAGCGACTTACACTAGAAGGTCTGAAATAAAATCAGCTAAATTTGCATGTGCTTAAATTCACATTTAAACATTTATTCAGATGTCAAGGTTTTCTGAGATGATAGAATGGTGATGGATGATGATGCTCATGGAAGGGGAACCTTCTGGAAGCTTCATGGGCTCAAAGATAATTAACTTCTAAATAATACAAAAACGGTCAAAATGACCTTCTAGCAAGAACAAAAGCATGGGAATACATCACATAAAAACATGTATCATGAAACATGCGTAAGCTAAGAAAGTAACGGTGGAATATCTATATAATGAAACTATACATATATACTACTATGCTATACATATGTACTATGGTGTGCTATGACTACATACAATGTAATTATAGTGCCGTCTACATAACATGCTATAAGTCTGTATCAAATGCTATCTAAGTCATTATTAGTATTATAGGCTACCCATGCATGTTGGGACAATTTACAATTTACAATTTAGGCATTTAGCAGACGCTCTTAATCCAGAGCGACTTACATTAAGCAAGAACAAAAGCATGGGAATACATCACATAAAGACATTTATCATGAAACATGCGTAGCTAAGAAAGTAACAGTGGAATATCTATAATGAAACTATACATATAAGCTATACATCTATACTACTATGCTACACATATGTGCTATGACGTGCTATGACTACTAGAATTGCTATCTAAGGGGGTGGGGTAAGTGCTATGGGCCATGATGGAGTCTGAAAAGGTGGGTTTTCAGACTGCGGCGGAAGATTGGGAGTGATGCTGCAGTTCTGACTGCAATGGGAAGTGCATTCCACAGTTTTGGAGCCAGAAGGGAGAAGAGTTTGGGACGTGTGGAGCGTTGTCCCGGCGTTTTTAGTGAGGGTACTTCCAGCTTCCCTGCGTTGGCTGATCTGAGTGAGCGGGAGGGTTTGTAGGGTTCGATCATACTTGCAAGATATGGGGGAGCCATACCTTTGGTTGCTTTGAATGCCAGCATCAGGGTTTTGTATTCTGTGCGGGCAGCGACCGGGAGCCAGTGGAGGGAGCGGAGCAGGGGGGAGACATGTGAGAATTTTGGCTGGTTGAAGACCAAGCGAGCTGCAGCATTTTGGATCAGCTGGAGAGGCTTAAGTGCACATGCTGGTAGGCCAGTAAGGAGGGAGTTACAATAGTCAAGTTTTGACAAGACTGTTGTCTGGATTAGGAGCTGGGCTGATTCCTGGGTGAGGAACGGTCTAATTCGTCGTATGTTATAGAGTGTGAACCTACAGGATCGAGTGACAGCTGTGATGTGAGTTTTGAACTCACATCACAGGGACTCTCCGCATAGCTGCAGCACTGCACTATAGGCTACTCTCCAACGTCCCGTCATGGAAACAGTCCAGCACAGACGGCCCAAATCCTCGCATGTATGCGCGCTCATGCAAAACACTGTTCAAATTGCGTCTAACTTGCAACATTGTTTTTAATTGCGCTATTTTATCTCCTACAAATTTCATATGACACAAAGACACATCGTTGATATGTAGGCCTATTCCTTTCCTTTACCTTCTGATGGGTGGGCCTCAGTGCGTAGGTGTTTAGGGGACAGGGGCGCTGCGTACGGCGGGGAGACCCCCGGAGGACCCCTCTTACTACCCCGCCCCAGAGATGTGCTCTCCATGGCCTCCTCTTTCACTGGACAGGAGAGAACACACACACACACACACACTGTACTGTACTGTACTGTACTGTACTGTACTGTACTGTTAGAGTATATATGAATAGAGAAGGCACCCAGCGGAATCCCTGAGGCGAAATGGACATAGTGGCCGAATGAAGGTATTGCAGCCTTCAAAGCGTTCTCCGGGTCTGACATGGACGTAAGATGAAGCCTGTCAGTCCTTGAATTGTAAATCGCCATCTTTCTAGATCCGTTTTGGCCCAGCTGGCCCATTGGCTGGCCCAGACAACGAGGCGGGACTTCCCCCCCTTCTTCTTTGTTGGTTTTTATTTTGACTCGAGTGGGTGGGGGATCCCGTTCATAGACTGTAACGGTAGCCACGCCCCTCAGAACATACGCGACTTTATGGTAATTTTATTTATAAATGGGACCATAATTTTCCAAAAAGAATATTATGACATGAGAAATGAGACTTTAAACTAGTGACTGGAAGCAGAAAGTATTCATGACCATGTTTACTAAGGTAATACAGTCTAGGTGAAGTTGGGCCCAAATACATGGACCTCTATGGGGATATGGGTTTTTTTGGGCCCAATGACAGCGCCACAACAGGCCATTATATGAACTTTCAGGAAGTCCCGATTTCCTTAGTGGCTTCACAAAATATCTGTCTGACTGCCCCCCTGGTTTGAACGCACACAGGAAGTCAGACTGCAGGTGTTTTTACCTGACAGGGTCCTGAACTCCCTGAAGGGTTGGCTGCTGAACAGGAAGTCAGACTGCAGGTGCCGACACACCGTCTCCAGGAAGCGCAGCACGAAGCCGGCGCTGGAGGCCGAGGGCAGCTTCAGCAGACGCACGCCGCCGTCCGTCCTCACTGAAAACACAGACACAGCGCCACCATGAGGCTGTCTGCAGACACAGCACCACAGTACCATGACACAGTACCACATTACCATGTCGTTGCGGTCGTCCATAATATTGCAACTTTTCTTTTTAACTTTCGCCAACCCCACCTCGGAGTTTTTACAAAATGCACATTTCGTGTGCAGCGCTGAGCAGCATGAGACTATTTGCAGCGCCGTCAGTCAGACAGTTGACGACAACAACGCACACACTACCATTTAATTCACCCAAAGGAATGATAGGAATTATATTTCTTTTGACCCGTGGATGGGACATTTAGATTAAAAACTATCTGTTGGAAGCGTGGATAAAACCATGTCCATATGGAAAGGTTCCATATGGACATGGGGCTACACTACACCAACGTTTAACGTTAGCTTCCATGCTTGCTAGCTGGCATCAACATTAAATAATATGTTGGTATATATCCTATATACCTATAACCTACCTATACCTATATATATATATATCCTCTGAAGCAACAGATGTTTTCTAATGAACACTGTGGAATGCACAGTTGCACACCCCAGAACGCTCTCATTCCACAGTTTTTATTGTTGATTTATTGATTTATTGATTTATTGATTCCTTCGTCTCAGTATTCCCCCTAATAAAGTAGTTTTTATTTGTTATCTCATGCCACCCATCATGTAATAAACATTTGAGTATTCATGGAATACCTGCACGTTATCTGTTGGTCTTGATCAAGTAGCCAAACCACCAAAGTTTAATAAGCTACTGTAGTCACTATTCATTGATTCACTGGCACACCAAAACAACAAAATCCATTTCAAAATAAATATCACTGTTCTCAGGTCGAATATTGATATGCGATTAAAATGTGATTAATTTAGATTAATGAATTACAAAGCCTCTGATTAATTCAATTAACATTTTTACACCAAGCCCTATTTTTTCATCTGGGAGCATTTTGACTAAATCAGTGTATCTACAGGAGAAACATGAAGCCAGACAAATAATGTACTGCACGTATTCAATACATGCAGTACAGGCTTAATTGTATTTCTATTACAATAGTTAATTAATTTCACAATTTGAGTGGTTCTTTTTTTTGTACTTTTTTTTCCCCCCTGGGACTGTATACATTTACTTCGGGACGGTTCAAATTGTATTTTGGGACGTTGGTGAAAAAGGTTAGTGTGGAGCCCTGTTGTTTATGTTCATTAGTCATTTTCCCTAAATGTATCTGGTGCGGCTTATATTCAGGTACAGTATGAGCTTAATCCCATTCTGACCTGAGATCAGATTCATACGAGGTTTCCACGGGACACACACTGGTCTGATGAACCCATTCTGACCTGAGATCAGATTCTAAAAATGTCAGTCGCGCGTAGATCTGCTATTTTTCAATAGCTAAAGCATAACATGATGCTAAACACCAAAATGGGTTCCCGGTCAGAATGGGTTATAGTCGGTAAATGAGGGTACTGACCTCGGACCACCTCCCCTCCCCCGGAGTGCGTGGGCAGAGCGCCGAGCAGGACTTTGGGCTGATAGAGACAGTCTATGCAGGACTGGACCACCTCCTGGAGGACCCGGTTGGCGGCGCCGGGCCCAAAGTGGTCCGGCATGCGCTGCATCTGCTTCCGGTCCAGGTGGGGGCCGCAGTTACCGTGCTTGTTCACGTACACGCACACTGCACGTAGACACACACACACACACACACACACACACACACACACACACACACACACACATTTTGAATTATTAATCTAAATCTGGTGGATTACTAAGATGTCAAATAACAGTAGTGGAGATGTAGTAGAGTAGAAGTATCAAACCATGGAAATACTTGAGTAAAGTTAGAAGCACCTGAATGTCCGTATAGACTGACTAATGACAAACTGGGGATCCTTGAAATTAATAGGGGTGGGGGGGGGTCTAATTAGTGTCAATTTAGGGGTCCTTGACATGAAATAGTTTGGGAACCACCGTTTGTTCTAGCCCATTTTGACCCGAGATCAGATTCTAAAATGTTCTTCTACATCCTGACAGTTTTCTGAAAAAGCCATGTCTCTGTGTCAGTCGTTCTTCGAGTTTTCAAAAATAGCAGACCTACAAGCTCAAACACAAGATGTGTTACCTGTGGAGACCACAGCGTTGTGGTTGGCAGGGCTCTCCTGAGGCCCCTGGATGCTGGGAAGCTGGGCGGTGGTCTGGGGGAGCTTGGGTTTTCTCTGGGAAAAAAAACACAAGACACACACTTTTTACTTTATTTGAATCCACAAATTACAATTCATTTGACAAGGAAACAAATAGAACGGGGGTTGACACTACAGTTCATGTTCACTTAAGGATACACATGGCACCTCCTCCTTCTCCACACAGACAAACTGCCTATAACAGCCCAAACAGAGCAGTATTTGGCAAGTTGTTTGGCTTTGCTCTTTGTCATTTCAGCTATTCTTAGACCACTCATGGTCAGTTTATGCACACGGCCCAGGCTTCCCAATATCAGTACGGCAAATCTACAGCGATACCCCAAGTTTGTTATAATTCCAAGTAATGCTTTGGCACTTAGAATGTCTATCCTGGAATGCCTGGTCCATATTGTACACCCTCCTTGTGGTGTTCCCTTTGACTTGTTTCACTCTGGTTCTTATCAGTTCCTTCATGAATGTGATCGTTCAGGGAAAGAAACTTTTTCTGCAGTCCATTCCTAGTAGCTTTGAGGTGAGCTGGGTGTTCTTACCTTGCTCCCCGGCTTGGGGCCTCTCTTCTTGTAGGGGCCACGGTGTGAGCTGGGTGTTCTGACCTTACTCCCCGGCTTGGGGCCTCTCTTCTTACGTTGTGACCAGGCTTTACTTTATGCTTCTCTGTCTTACGTTGGGACCAGGCTTTACTTTATGCTTCTCTGTCTTACGTTGTGACCAGGCTTTACTTTATGCTTCTCTGTCTTACGTTGTGACCAGGCTTTACTTTATGCTTCTCTGCCTTACGTTGTGACCAGGCTTTACTTTATGCTTCTCTGTCTTACGTTGGGACCAGGCTTTACTTTATGCTTCTCTGCCTTACGTTGTGACCAGGCTTTACTTTATGCTTCTCTGTCTTACGTTGTGACCAGGCTTTACTTTATGCTTCTCTGTCTTACGTTGTGACCAGGCTTTACTTTATGCTTCTCTGCCTTACGTTGTGACCAGGCTTTACTTTATGCTTCTCTGTCTTAGGTTGTGACCAGGCTTTACTTTATGCTTCTCTGCCTTAGGTTGTGACCAGGCTTTACTTTATGCTTCTCTGCCTTAGGTTGTGACCAGGCTTTACTTTATGCTTCTCTGTCTTACGTTGTGACCAGGCTTTACTCTATGCTTCTCTGCCTTACGTTGTGACCAGGCTTTACTATATGCTTCTCTGTCTTACGTTGTGACCAGGCTTTACTTTATGCTTCTCTGCCTTACGTTGTGACCAGGCTTTACTTTATGCTTCTCTGCCTTAGGTTGTGACCAGGCTTTTCTTTTCGTAAGCCTGGGACGAGGCTAGGTGAGCTGGGTATTCTTACCTTGCTCCCCGGCTTGGGGCCTCTCTTCTTGTAGAGCCGCGGTGTGAGCTGGGTGTTATCGGGCGCGCTGCCGCCGGTGGCGGAGCCGTTGCTGCTGTTGTTGTTGTTGTTGTGGCCAGCGGCGGCCGCGGCGGCGGCGGCCTCGGCCACGGCCTTGAGCAGGGCGATGGTCTCGCTCTTGGGCCGCCGGCCCCTCACCCCCTTCCTGACGGGCAGCGGGGGGAGGGGGTTGGGCAGGCGGTACGGGGCCTGCATGGAGCGGCGGCTGGGCTTGGAGGAGGCCGGCGTCGACGAGGCCGCCGACGAGACCACCTGGTGGGGGTTCTTTGGCAGAGGGACTACAGGGGGGGAGAGAGAGAGGGGGAGGGGGAGGGAGAGAGAGAGGGAGAGGGAGAGAGAGAGAAATTATTACTATGGAGCCACAATTACACCCACTGTAAACACCACTCTTCTCACCACAGGTCTTTAAAGTCTGTTAATTGGCACGCGCGCCTCCACCGATGCCAGATTGTTTTGGGCCCTGATGGGGAGGGGGGCCCTGATGCTGATCCTGATTTAGGGGGGGGGGGGGCAGACCACAAATTACAGATGTTTTGACCCATATTTTGTCCTAAAGTGGAACATTTTCTAGTAAAAACAAATAACATTTTATTTTGATTAAACGTCCATTAGAGAAAATGAAACTTTCAAGCAAAACCTTTCGGTGGACACATTAACTTTTAGTTAAATCTGCAGCTCTACAAGCAGACGTCACATTGTGAGCTTGTAGATCTACGAGCTGACATCACATTGTGAGCTTGTAGATCTACCAAGCAGACATCACATTGTGAGCTTGTAGATCTACCAAGCAGACATCACATTGTGAGCTTGTAGATCTACCAAGCAGACATCACATTGTGAGCTTGTAGATCTACCAAGCAGACATCACATTGTGAGCTTGTAGATCTACCAAGCAGACATCACATTGTGAGCTTGTAGATCTACGAGCTGACATCACATTGTGAGCTTGTAGATCTACCAAGCAGACATCACATTGTGAGCTTGTAGATCTACCAAGCAGACATCACATTGTGAGCTTGTAGATCTACCAAGCAGACATCACATTGTGAGCTTGTAGATCTACCAAGCAGACATCACATTGTGAGCTTGTAGATCTACCAAGCAGACATCACATTGTGAGCTTGTAGATCTACCAAGCAGACATCACATTGTGAGCTTGTAGATCTACCAAGCAGACATCACATTGTGAGCTTGTAGATCTACCAAGCAGACATCACATTGTGAGCTTGTAGATCTACGAGTTGACATCACATGTGAAACTATTTGGTTTGGCATTGGACAGTCACTTTTTGTCCTCAAACCATGACTCGGCCAATCAAAATGATCGCTAGGGGTACACAAGCACACACACACACACACACACACACACACACACACACACACACACACGCACACACACACACACACACACAGCGAAAAATAAAATAAATAAATAAATCAACATCATCTGCTATCAGCCAGATTATGTCATGTCAAAACAAAACCGAATTAAGAACCTCAACACGGATTTTCCTGGAGGCTTAAAACATGCCTAAAATGAGGTCTTGAACACAACAAAACTTAAACTCAGGATTAAACTGGAGTAAATCTAAGAGTGATTGGATCAGACTTCCTTCAGATACTGTACATGTATGCATTCATTCCTTGCATAATTGTGCTTTACACATGTTGTGACCGAAGGGGCACTGAAGTCTTCCAGTGCCCCTCCTCCGCCCCACTCTACCCAAAAGACGACTAATAATTACTGGTCTGCGAGCGCCGTGTGCATCGATGGCGTGCAACGTGAGATTCAAAGCAGCGTCCTTTGTTGTGCTCTCTGCATGCAGGCCGGTCCGTACGGGACGTTCTAACAGATAAGCATCTATCTATCCAGCTAAAGTGTCCCCCGGGGGGGGGGGGGGGGGGGGGGGGGCAAAGACCACAGAGGAGGGGGCTTTGACTCAGGGATTAGAGCTGGCCTATTCTGAACCTCCACTGACCCTAGCCCATTTAGACCTGAGGTCCATTCTACAAATCTACACTAAAATCCTGGCAGTTTTCTGAAACAAATCCTACGTTTTTCATTTTCATGTCAAGAATCCCCCCCCCCAAAAAAAAACAAGGAACTGGTTGGAATAACGTGTTCCTTCCACGCGCTACGACGTCCAACCAGGGAAACTCCCCCCTGTCAGGTGTAAAGGAGCAACTTGGACACTCAGGCACGAAGGAAGCATGAGTTCAAGTCCGTTGCTCTGCCCGCCGACCCCCATCTGAAAATATGTTGTTCCAGGGACCACCACCTCCCCTCCTCCCAGAAGCAAAGATTTGAGTTAAAAACGTTCACTCTGAAAGAATATATATTCAAAGATTTGCACGACATTTTCGCGATTTTTCAAAAATAGAAGACCTACAAGCTCTACAAGCTCGTAGCGCGGCACCTTAACCCATTCTGAACGGGAACCCATTTTGGTGTTTAGCATCATGTTATGCTTTAGCTATTGAAAAATAGCAGACCTACAAGCTCATAGCGCGCCACCGAGTGGCGCGCTACGAGCTTGTAGGTCTGCTATTTTTGAAGAATCGAAGAACGACTGACATTTTTAGAATCTGATCTCAGGTCAGAATGGGTTGATCAGACCAGTGTGTGTGTCCAGTGGAAACCTCGTATGAATCTGATCTCAGGTCAGAATGGGTTAAAACACCAAAAAGGGGTTCCCGACTGCCGTCCTGATTGGAATGGGTTAACCCATGCATCTTTAATGTGCTACATTTCATCTTAATGAACAAAATAAAATATTCAGCATCTATGTAGATCTGTCATTTTGATTGGATCTTTCACCAGTGGAACGGGAAATTACTCCGAAATGTCTCATTTTCTCCCCCCCCCCCCCCTGGTGTTAAATACACAGACTATTAACTCAGAGAGGGTATGAATGGAACACATTTGTACACCGAGTCACACTTGTTTTTGACAGCAAATTTAGATTTTAGTTTTAGTCAGAGTCTTCTGTACAGTTTAGTTTTAGTCAACATTTCAGTCACCTGTAATGTTTTAGTCTAAGCTCTTTTAGTCTAAGCTCTGAAAGAATATATATATATATA
>NC_137869.1:2191200-2271200 GCF_963924005.1 Protomyctophum bolini
GATGATGATGATGTCATGTTACCCTATGATGACCCTATGATGACCCTATGATGACCCTAACTATGACCCTATGATGACCCTATGATGACCCTATGATGACCCTAACTATGACCCTATGATGACCCTATAACTGACCCACAGGGTTATGGAACTTGTAGGTCTGATCGTTTCTGAGCATTGTTTTTTTTTTTCTTTTTGAAGATTGTTTTGGCTATAATGACATCATGCCCCCCCCCCCAAAAAAACTGTATAAAATGATATATATATATATATATATATATATACACACATACACACACACACACACACACACAACTCGGATACCGGCTGACAAACTATTGTGATCTATACAGAAGACGTGCCTCAGCTGGACTGCGGAGCCTTTATGTAAACACAGCCCCCCCCCCCCCCCCTCCCCCCCCGTGTAAACAGGTGGGATGGAAGAGACATAAATCCTCCCCCTTCATCCACTCCCTCTGGTGACACAGAGGTCTGTACTGATATGTATAGTCCAGTCCAGTGGGTCCACTCTGGGCTTTAGTCCAGTCCAGTGGGTCCACTCTGGGCTTTAGTCCAGTCCAGTGGGTCCACTCTGGGCTTTAGTCCAGTCCAGTGGGTCCACTCTGGGCTTTAGTCCAGTCCAGTGGATCCACTCTGGGCTTTAGTCCAGTCCAGTGGGTCCACTCTGGGCTTTAGTCCAGTCCAGTGGGTCCACTCTGGGCTTTAGTCCAGTCCAGTGGGTCCACTCTGGGCTTTAGTCCAGTCCAGTGGATCCACTCTGGGCTTTAGTCCAGTCCAGTGGGTCCACTCACTCCACTGGACATGGCGAACACATCACCACCAGGACCGTCAACCACCAGGTTTCACTTAGCCATCTGGGCAGCAGATCTTTAAGAACACTTGATGAGAAGCAGAACTCTTCATTGGTTCAATATTTATAAAAACACAGACGGACACTTTCAGTTTCAAAATATCTCTCCCCACGGAAACTAGTTTTTCGCGTGACATTCTTTCTTACACAACCAAGTAGTACTGCATGACTCCATGATAAAACACACAACAAAGTAGTGCATGACTCCATGCTAAAACACACAACGAAGTAGTGCATGACTCCATGATAAAACACACAACAAAGTACTAGTGCATGACTCCATGATAAAACACACAACGGAGTACTGCATGACTCCATGATAAAACACACAACGAAGTAGTGCATGACTCCATGATAAAACACACAACAAAGTACTAGTGCATGACTCCATGATAAAACACACAACCAAGTACTACATGACTCCATGATAAAGCACACAACAAAGTACTGCATGACTCCATGATAAAACACACAACCAAGTACTACATGACTCCATGATAAAACACACAACAACAAAGTACTGCATGACTCCATGATAAAACACACAACCAAGTACTACATGACTCCATGATAAAACACACAACAACAAAGTACTACATGACTCCATGATAAAACACACAACCAAGTACTACATGACTCCATGATAAAACACACAACAAAGTACTACATGACTCCATGATAAAACACACAACAACAAAGTACTACATGACTCCATGATAAAACACACAACCAAGTACTACATGACTCCATGATAAAACACACAACCAAGTACTACATGACTCCATGATAAAACACACAACCAAGTACTACATGACTCCATGATAAAACACACAACCAAGTACTACATGACTCCATGATAAAACACACAACAACAAAGTACTACATGACTCCATGATAAAACACACAACCAAGCACTGCATGACTCCATGATAAAACACACAACGAAGTAGTGCATGACTCCATGATAAAACACACAACGAAGTAGTGCATGACTCCATGATAAAACACACAACAAAGTACTGCATGACTCCATGATAAAACACACAACAAAGTACTGCATGACTCCATGATAAAACAAACAACAAAGTACTGCATGACTCCATGATAAAACACACAACGAAGCACTGCATGACTCCATGATAAAACACACAACAAAGTAGTGCATGACTCCATGATAAAACACACAACCAAGTACTGCATGACTCCATGATAAAACACACAACCAAGTACTGCATGACTCCACGATAAAACACACAACGAAGTACTGCATGACTCCATGATAAAACACACAACCAAGTACTGCATGACTCCATGATAAAACAAACAACGAAGTACTGCATGACTCCATGATAAAACACACAACAAAGTAGTGCATGACTCCATGATAAAACACACAACCAAGTACTACATGACTCCATGATAAAACAAACAACAAAGTACTGCATGACTCCATGATAAAACACACAACAAAGTAGTGCATGACTCCATGATAAAACACACAACCAAGTACTACATGACTCCATGATAAAACACACAACAACAAAGTACTGCATGACTCCATGATAAAACACACAACAAAGTACTGCATGACTCCATGATAAAACACACAACAAAGTACTACATGACTCCATGATAAAACACACAACCAAGTAATGCATGACTCCATGATAAAACACACAACAAAGTAGTGCATGACTCCATGATAAAACACACAACCAAGTAGTGCATGACTCCATGATGAAACACACAACAAAGTAGTGCATGACTCCATGATAAACCACACAACAAAGTACTGCATGACTCCATGATAAAACACACAACGAAGCACTGCATGACTCCATGATAAAACACACAACGAAGTAGTGCATGACTCCATGATAAAACACACAACGAAGCACTGCATGACTCCATGATAAAACACACAACGAAGTAGTGCATGACTCCATGATAAAACACACAACGAAGTAGTGCATGACTCCATGATAAAACACACAACGTAGTAGTGCATGACTCCATGATAAAACACACAACGAAGTAGTGCATGACTCCATGATAAAACACACAACGAAGTAGTGCATGACTCCATGATAAAACACACAACGAAGCACTGCATGACTCCATGATAAAACACACAACGAAGCACTGCATGACTCCATGATAAAACACACAACGTAGTAGTGCATGACTCCATGATAAAACACACAACAACCAAGTACTGCATGACTCCATGATAAAACACACAACCAAGTAGTGCATGACTCCATGATAAAACACACAACGAAGTACTGCATGACTCCATGATAAAACACACAACAACCAAGTAGTGCATGACTCCATGATAAAACACACAACCAAGTAGTGCATGACTCCATGATAAAACACACAACCAAGTACTACATGACTCCATGATAAAACACACAACGTAGTAGTGCATGACTCCATGATAAAACACACAACGAAGTACTACATGACTCCATGATAAAACACACAACGAAGTACTGCATGACTCCATGATAAAACACACAACAAAGTACTAGTGCATGACTCCATGATAAAACACAGAACGAAGTACTGCATGACTCCATGATAAAACACACAACGAAGTACTGCATGACTCCATGATAAAACACACAACCAAGTAGTGCATGACTCCATGATAAAACACACAACCAAGTACTACATGACTCCATGATAAAACACACAACGTAGTAGTGCATGACTCCATGATAAAACACACAACGAAGTACTACATGACTCCATGATAAAACACACAACGAAGTACTGCATGACTCCATGATAAAACACACAACCAAGTACTGCATGACTCCATGATAAAACACACAACGAAGTACTGCATGACTCCATGATAAAACACACAACGAAGTAGTGCATGACTCCATGATAAAACACACAACGAAGCACTACATGACTCCATGATAAAACACACAACAAAGTACTAGTGCATGACTCCATGATAAAACACACAACGAAGTACTGCATGACTCCATGATAAAACACACAACGAAGTAGTGCATGACTCCATGATAAAACACAACGAAGCACTGCATGACTCCATGATAAAACACACAACAAAGTACTGCATGACTCCATGATAAAACACACAACAAAGTACTGCATGACTCCATGATAAAACACACAACAAAGTACTAGTGCATGACTCCCTGATAAAACACACAACAAAGTACTGCATGACTCCATGATAAAACACAACGAAGTAGTGCATGACTCCATGATAAAACACAACGAAGCACTGCATGACTCCATGATAAAACACACAACGAAGTACTGCATGACTCCATGATAAAACACACAACGAAGTACTACATGACTCCATGATAAAACACACAACAAAGTAGTGCATGACTCCATGATAAAACACACAACGCAGTACTGCATGACTCCATGATAAAACACACAACAACAAAGTACTGCATGACTCCATGATAAAACACACAACGAACTACTGCATGACTCCATGATAAAACAAACAACAAAGTACTGCATGACTCCATGATAAAACACACAACAAAGTAGTGCATGACTCCATGATAAAACGCACAACAAAGTAGTGCATGACTCCATGATAAAACGCACAACAAAGTAGTGCATGACTCCATGATAAAACGCACAACAAAGTACTACATGACTCCATGATAAAACACACAACGAAGCACTGCATGACTCCATGATAAAACACACAGCGTTAGAACACACAGAGCTGTACAACAACAACGTTTCTCTCTGGCCGACAGCGATGCTATAAGTCACGCTGCTCCGCTGGGCTCGGAGAAGTCTGCAAGTGATCAGCAGCACTAAAACACTGATCTCTGGGCTAACCCCGTGTGACTTTGACGCTTGGCAGACACCCCCGCGCCGCAGAGCTATTACACCACGCCGTTGTACACGAGCCCTGGGCCCGCCGCCGCCCGTCAAATGGCAATGTTGCTGTAATAATTAGGGGTTCCGTCCCTTTAATGAAAAGGCCCAGTTGATCAACGGTCCTCGTACGACCTTTTGGAAAGCACGCGGGGAGTGGAGGCTTCGCTCTATAGCCAGATAAACGTAAAGCTACCAAAGTGTGAAGTTGAGCTTTTCGTTTTGGGGGGGGAACACACTGAACACATTCACGTTGATGTATTTATGGGTTGTTGTGCTTTCAGAGCCCCGGGATAATGTCTGGCAGCCGGAGGAGCGTCTCCAGATGAAGCCAGGAGCCAATGAGCATCAGGAGGGTGACGTAACCCCCCCCCCCCAAACATCCACTGCCAATTATCTACCATAGCTGGGTCGGCGGCGTCAGAACTATAGGTGGGTCAGCACAGAGACATCAGAACTATAGGTGGGTCAGCAGCATCAGAACTATAGGTGGGTCGGCACAGAGACATCAGAACTATAGGTGGGTCAGCACAGAGACATCAGAACTATAGGTGGGTCGGCACAGAGACATCAGAACTATAGGTGGGTCAGCACAGAGACATCAGAACTATAGGTGGGTCGGCACAGAGACATCAGAACTATAGGTGGGTCAGCACAGAGACATCAGAACTATAGGTGGGTCAGCAGCATCAGAACTATAGGTGGGTCAGCAGCATCAGAACTATAGGTGGGTCGGCAGCGTCAGAACTATAGGTGGGTCAGCAGCATCAGAACTATAGGTGGGTCAGCAGCATCAGAACTATAGGTGGGTCAGCAGCATCAGAACTATAGGTGGGTCAGCAGCATCAGAACTATAGGTGGGTCAGCAGCATCAGAACTATAGGTGGGTCAGCAGCATCAGAACTATAGGTGGGTCAGCACAGAGACATCAGAACTATAGGTGGGTCGGTGGCATCAGAACTATAGGTGGGTCAGCACAGAGACATCAGAACTATAGGTGGGTCAGCAGCACCAGAACTATAGGTGGGTCGGCAGCACCAGAACTATAGGTGGGTCGGCAGCACCAGAACTATAGGTGGGTCAGCAGCACCAGAACTATAGGTGGGTCGGCAGCACCAGAACTATAGGTGGGTCAGCACAGAGACATCAGAACTATAGGTGGGTCGGCAGCACCAGAACTATAGGTGGGTCAGCAGCACCAGAACTATAGGTGGGTCGGCAGCACCAGACATATAGGTGGGTCGGCAGCACCAGAACTATAGGTGGGTCAGCAGCATCAGAACTATAGGTGGGTCGGCAGCACCAGAACTATAGGTGGGTCAGCACAGAGACATCAGAACTATAGGTGGGTCGGTGGCATCAGAACTATAGGTGGGTCGGCAGCACCAGAACTATAGGTGGGTCGGCAGCATCAGAACTATAGGTGGGTCGGCAGCACCAGAACTATAGGTGGGTCGGCAGCACAGTGTAGAACTAGAACTCAACCAGTGTCGATTCCTTCGACTAAAACCCAAGACGAAAAATGTTCGTCGACTTCCTTAAACCTTTTTTCACTGACGGATACTACATGGAAACTAAATGAAAACAAAGCTACGATGACTAAAACATACTGACAATTTCGTCATACATATAAAAACTAGACTAAAATGTTATGCAGGGACTATAGTGGACAAGAGATCCAGTATAAGTCATTTCACACTTTGGTTGCATGTGTAAAATCAGTCATTACGACGGCATCAAGGCCCGCCAAAATACATTTTAGTCGACTAAATCAGCCGTAGATTTAAAAACTAGACTAACAAAGGCATTCCTGGTGACAAAAATGTGACTAAAACTAAAGGAAAACCATTCAAGAGACTATGACTAAAACTAAAATCTAAATAATCTGCTGCCAAAAACAACACTGTGGAGTGTAGAACTCAAGCGCATTTAGTAAGAAAGAGAAACACAGCGAAAGGACCAGACAGGCCTCAAAATATATATAAATACTAGTACAGTATGCTACTAATATCATATCATTGTTTTCTTTGCATGATGATCATAAACAAATAGCCAATCTACGTCATGCTCACGCGGTGCTCCATGTCATGTCTGGAGCGTGTGGAGATTCAGATGTAGATTGTGCAATTTCATGTTAGATCCGCAATGTTTCGTAACATTTACGACATGCGATGCCAGGGTTTGGGTTATCTAGTTAACCCATTTTGGTGTTTCAAGCATTATGTCATGCTTTAGCTATTGAAAAATAGCAGATCTACAAGCTCATAGCACGCCACCGAGTGGCGTGCTACGAGCTTGTAGGTCTGCTATTTTTGAAAAGTCGTGAAAATGTGGTGCAAATCTTTGAATATATATTTCAGAGCGAACATTTTTAACTAAAATATTGGCTTCTGGTGGGGGGGGGGGTCCCTGGAACTACATATTTTCAAATGGGGGTCCGTGGCCCAATAGAGATAATTCAGGGGGTCCTTGACATGAAAAAGGTTGAGCACCACTCACTGACATAGAAACATAGGGTTTTTTCTGAAAATGTAGGATTTTGAAGACTTTTTTTTTTATCAACCTCAGTCCAAAATGTAACCAGTTGGAAGTTAAGAAGCCAAATGCCATTAAAGAAAATGAAGACAGTAATTCACTTTGTTTTGTAATAAATAATGTAATGTAAATTAAATACACCAGTGGCTCAAAGATGTTGCCCATGAATATTTGATGAAATGCCCCTGATGGAGTTTAGACGTCGTTATTGGAGTTCTGCTGCCACCTAGAGGACGACATTCACCACTGCTAGAAGAGCTCAGCTCACCATGGTTTGGTAGGTAGCAAGACCACTCGCCCCGTTTCTATTTTCCTCCCAGAATGTTCCCCAGTGAGGGGTGGGAGAGGCTGGACAGCAGTCTGAACTGTCCCCAGTGAGGGGTGGGAGAGGCTGGACAGCAGACTGAACTGTCCCCAGTGAGGGGTGGGAGAGGCTGGACAGCAGACTGAACTGTCCCCAGTGAGGGGTGGGAGAGGCTGGACAGCAGACTGAACTGTCCCCAGTGAGGGGTGGGAGAGGCTGGACAGCAGACTGAACTGTCCCCAGTGAGGGGTGGGAGAGGCTGGACAGCAGACGGCTGGACTTTGAATTTCTCTAACTTTAAACTAATTTCATGACAGCAGAACAGCCTAAAGTACAAATATAATTCATGAAAAGCTGCTACAGTGAAGTCAGTTCACAGAAGTTGTTGTAGGATAATGTGGGGGATTATCTGACGAGGTACCATTTGAGTGTGCAAAACCATTATACTAAATAATACTAAATTGTTTATAGGGTCAATATAAGTAAAATAATATAGCCTTTCTACAGGAGTATCTTTTTATATTTTTCCAAAAAGAATACAAACAGCCAATAGCAAATTACAAAGTCATCCCCCTCACTGGTGACAATTCCGGGAGGAAAAACGGGCAAGCACCGAGGCGAGTAGTCCGGTATTCGTTTGGTATAGAACCCTGTTCTATTTTCTGGGGTTTTTGCCTGTTCTTTTGTTTTTTTTTAGCAATTAACCAGGTTTTAAATTGTCACTTCACTGTCTGTCATGTGGTGAAAAACGAGTGGAAATGTGATGCCGAACAAGGGAACCCCTTTTGGTGTTTTAACTAAGCATTATGTTATACTTTAGCTATTGAAAAAATAGCAGATCTAGGAGCTTGTAGGGTCTGCTATTTTTTGAAAAATCGTAAAAATGCGGCACAAATCTTTGAATATAATATTCTTTCAGAAGACTTATTTTTTATTTCGAAATCAGGCCTAAATCAAAGTACAGGTTTGGCTTTGCTTCTTTAGGCAAAATGTGTAGTTTATCCCTAAACTTCTTTGACTGTTTTTTTTTTTTTTACACACTTGAAAACTACGTGTCAAAGTAGATTGGCAAGTTGAACTATTCAAAAATGTTTTTCAAAACAGAAAAAAAAAGGAGAAGACGTTTAGGGATAAGGGGTTTAGCGGTGACGAACATGGAGCCCATGGTCTGCTATAGAACATACATGGTCTGCTATAGAACATACATGGTCTGCTATAGAACATACATGGTCTGCTATAGAACATACATGGTCTGCTATAGAACATACATGGTCTGCTATAGAACATACATGGTCTGCTATAGAACATACATGGTCTGCTAGAACATCTGCTAGAACATACATGGTCTGCTAGAACATACATGGTCTGCTAGAACATACACGCCAAGACAACTATTCCACGCTCTCTGAATGCTAGTGTTGTAGCCGACCCGAGTCCACCCAAAGAGAGTCCAACTCAAGACCCGGTCCGACTTGGACTCGCCCAGTTTGGATGAGTTTATCTTTACATTTTATTTATTTCCATTTATGCTAAGAAATACAGTATGTTTTTGCAATTCTAGCAGAGGCCCAGAGCTAGAAGACAAAAGGTTGAGACACCACCGTGTTGCCTCTCAGTCTCACTCACTGCTAAACTCACGTCACCAAACCTTCCACCTCGGACTAGCCTGGTCTGAGTTACAGATGTACTAAAATGGCTGTTTGATCTGGTCTAGACCGGATGGTGAAATTAAAAAAATAATAATCTTATTCCGTTTTTACTCTGGCCAGTCACTACGAGTTGGAATAAAATATGGACATTATACCAAACAAACTATTCCAAGAAGTACTTCGTGTCGGATTCATACAGTACGCCACTTCAAGGCTTTCATTGGGTAGGCCCTAAAATTACGATGCTCTTGATCACGGGGGAACTTTGAGTAAAATGGTAGGAGTCCCCCGAGGCCACAGGCTGTGCTAATAGGTAATAGGTAGGAGGCCCAGAGGCCACTCCACTCACCGCTGTTGCCTGGAGGCTGCAGGCTGTGCTAATAGGTAATAGGTAGGAGGCCCAGAGGCCACTCCACTCACCGCTGTTGCCTGGAGGCTGCAGGCTGTGCTAATAGGTAATAGGTAGGAGGCCCAGAGGCCACTCCACTCACCGCTGTTGCCTGGAGGCTGCAGGCTGTGCTAATAGGTAATAGGTAGGAGGCCCAGAGGCCACTCCACTCACCGCTGTTGCCTGGAGGCTGCAGGCTGTGCTAATAGGTAATAGGTAGGAGGCCCAGAGGCCACTCCACTCACCACTGTTGCCTGGAGGCTGCAGGCTGTGCTTGGTGACGGCGCACCAGCCCACGGGGAACACGTCCCTGGAGTCGTACTTGCACCAGTAGTCGAAGGCTCCCCTCCAGCCGTCGAACATGACGAACACCTCCTCGCCCTTCACCTCGCCCACCGTGGCGGGGCAGATCAGGTACGGGTTCTTCTTGTCCACCGCCTCCAGCTTCAGGCCCGTCTTGAAGTGGTTCTGAGACGGCCGCGGAGGCTCCTGGAGGAATAGTGGCATCGTCGTCATTACGATAGGATTTAATCTTTTTTTTTTTTTTTTGTATATTTTCTATCCCACGATTTTGTAACCCATTTTTCACCCCTGTGTCAATTATCTAATGTGATCCTGGGCTCTACACACCCTCCACCAACCTAGTCCCCATATATGGGGGACAAGGGGAGACCAACCTAGTCCCCATATATGGGGGACAAGGGGAGACCAACCTAGTCCCCATATATGGGGGACAAGGGGAGACCAACCTAGTCCCCATATATGGGGGACAAGGGGAGACCAACCTAGTCCCCATATATGGGGGACAAGGGGAGAGCAACGGACTTGAACTCATGCTTCCTTCATGCCTGAGTGTCCAAGTTGCTCCTTTACACCTGACAGGGGGGAGTTTCCCTGGTTGGACGTAGCGCGTGGAAGGAACACGTTATTCCAACCAGTTCCTTTCCCCTCCATCAAGGATTTAATCCCGACGTCGAGAAGAAAAAAAATCTGACAGTTTTCTGAAATACCTCATGTTTCTGTATAAGTGGTGCTCAATATTTCATTAAAGGACCCCTAAAACCTAGCCTGGGCACCATTTCATTTAGGGTATATGATCCTGTCGGGACATAACATAACATGACATATAACATAAAAACTATTTTGATCGACTATTCATAATTTACTAAATTAGGTTAGTCTGACAGTTTTACTGCCAGGAATGGTACACTCCAGGTTACTGTCGCTGCGATATATGACATACCCGCCTTTTGTTTTATGTGTTTAATCCGCCGTATTGTAATAAATAAAAAGAAACTCTGTCTTCGCCGCGGAGAAAGAGACTAGATGGTTTCGTTTTGACGACGAAACCGGAAATCGTCACATGCTGTGGGGCTGCTAGGGCTTCTGGGAAATTGAGGCCAATGCAAATGAACGCCTCATGGAGACGGGTCTTGTGTGCGTCTTCCGGGTGCACCAAGAGGGTGGATGGTACGATCGAATCACAACAAACAGAGGAACCTTTTTTCGCTGGATTTCCGCGGATTAAAAGCCCAAATAATTCAGCGTATGCTCTAAAGGTAATACAACAATCTGGGCAGTGAAGGGGGGTTGATTAAAATGCGGGTTACGCGTTTAAAACAGTCAAGCTGTAAACTCCTTAAGCTCTGGCACAACGGTGTTGCAAAAATAAAACAGAGGCAAGCTTATAGACCTGTTATTTTAGAAGAAGTAAGGTAAATTAATAATGTTTCCGCCTCCAAATCGATATATATATATAAAAAAAAATCATTCAAATTAATTTGCGATAATTTGAGCTTTAGAATGTGTAAACGGTGGCACCCTTAACCCATTCTGGGCGGGAACCCCTTTTGGTGTTTTAAGAAATATGTTGTACTTTTATATATATATAAAAAAAAACAATTTAATCGTGAAAATGTGGCCCAAATGTTTGAATGTATTATTATTTCAGAGTGAACGTTTTGAACTCATATCTTTGCTTCTGGGGGGTCCCTGGAACAACACATATTTTCAGATGGGGGGGTCGGCGGCCCAATTACATATATTTTTGGGGGTCCTCGACACGAAAATGTTTGAGAACGACTGACGTAGAAACATGAGGGTTTTGTGAAAACTGTCAGGATTTAGACGGTATTTGTATCGCCCATCCATAACATTAAATAATCATTAAAAGTTTTAGTTCAGGACAAGGAGGTATTTTAACCCATTCTGGGCGGGAACCCATTTTGGCATCACGTTATGCTTTAGCTATTGAAAAATAGCAGATCTACAAGCTCATAGCGCGCCACTCGGTGGCGCGCTATGAGCTTGTAGATCTGCTGTTTATTTTTTTTAAATCGAAGAACGACTGACATTTTTAGAATCTGATCTCAGGTCAGAATGGGTTATAATCAGACCAGTGTGTGTGTCCAGTGGAAACCTCGTATGAATCTGATCTCAGGTCAGAATGGGTTATAATCAGACCAGTGTGTGTGTGTCCAGTGGAAACCTCGTATGAATCTGATCTCAGGTCAGAATGGGTTAATGAACGCGTTACCTTTTTAAAGGCCGCGGCCGGCGCCATCTCTGCACCGTTCAGCGTTCTGAGGAGGAACATGGGCCACGAGGACGCGTTCATACGGAACCCTGAGAGAGAGAGAGAGAGACATTAGAACGTTAGACATCATTCCACACATAAGTAATACACGACTGTCATATAGCCTCGATACCCAGGCTTTCATTTCGTCTGCGTGAAAAATGAAAGCCTGGAGGAACGCTATTGGCTGCCTCGGTCTAGAAGTGGGAGTCAACGCTTCCGGGTGGGTGTCGCTCCAAATTATGTGACGTAGCGCTTCACTAGGTGTTTGGGAGCGTTCTACCCATTGCTGAATAAAAAAGAAAAAGTCATTCAATCTTGACATATTAAATATAAATATAAAAGACCTGATCTTTTTTTTTAATATATATTTCTTATCCCACGATTTTGTAACCCATTTTTCACCTCTGTGTGAATCATCTAATGTGATCCTGGGCTCTACACACCCTCCGCCAACCTGGGGAGAGCAACGGACTTGAACTCATGCTTCCTTCATGCCTGAGTGTCCAAGTTGCTCCTTTACACCTGACAGGGGGGAGTTTCCCTGGTTGGACGTCGTAGCGCGTGGAAGGAACACGTTATTCCAACCAGTTCCTTTCCCCTCCATCAGGCGCCCCGGCTGGCCAGGGGGAGGCAGTTTAGAGACCAGGATTACTGCATGTTTTTTGTGAGGGCATCTACCCTAGGGGACACGGGGAGAACATGTGAGGGTACCTACCCTAGGGGACACAGGGAGAACATGTGAGGGTACCTACCCTAGGGGACACGGGGAGAACATGCAAACTCCACACATAAAGGCCCTTTCGCCAACACCGCCTCGGGTATGGGCACTGATGACGCGGAGGAGGAAACACGCCGCCAGCACCCACGGTGCCCCGAGCGGGAATCGAACCCAGGACCTTCTAGCTGTGAGGCGACAGCACTACCAACTGTGCCACCGTGCCCCGATCGGAGCATCTCTGATTAAAATCGACGTGACGTGACGGTGGCGTGGCGTGACGTAACCTGACGTGACCGTACTCACCGAGCGGCGGCTGCAGCATGTCTCCGTTCTTCTCGCAGGTGCCGATGGGCTGGATGTCGGACGAGTCCACCAGGCGCCAGAAGTCGTTGGTGCTGTCGCTGCCGTCCAGGCGCAGCCGCAGCCGGGCGCCCGTCATGCCCATCACCGTGGCGATGCACACCGAGGTGGCGTTGCGCGGGTCGTGGGCCTCCAGCTTCATGCCCACCTTGAAGTCGTTGGAGGGCGGAGCCCTGGCCTGAACACAGAGAGAGAGGATTGGTTAGCCAAGGAGGGCGGAGCCCTGGCCTGAACACAGAGAGACGATTGGTTAGCCAAGGAGGGCGGAGCCCTGGCCTGAACACAGAGAGAGGATTGGTTAGCCAAGGAGGGCGGAGCCCTGGCCTGAACACAGAGAGAGGATTGGTTAGCCAATTAAACATCATTTTAAACTTTAGCTATTGAAAAATAGTAGATATACGAGCTTGTAGATCTGCTATTTAAAAATAAATCGTGAAAACCATGTGTAAATCTTTGAATACATATTCTTTCACAGCAACCATATTTTGCACACACACACACACACACCTCGTTTGTCCACTTTTTAACTAGTTTTCTAATAAAATAGTTCTGTAAAGCGACTTTGGGTACCTTGAAAAGCGCTATATAAATCATATATATTATTATTATTATTATGCTGTGATTGGCCAGTGCACTTGTGCAAGGGCACACCGATTGGTCAGTTCTAGCTACTTTGAGTGGCAGTTTGGGGCAAATGCTCCAATGTAAAATTTAACTCTGAGAGTGTACAAACACTGCCACAGATGGGTCTCTGTGTGCACTCCCACACAGAGAGACCCATAAGGGGTCCATTTGGTTCCAGACTATCATTTAGCTGGGGACCCCCTGGAACTGCCTCAAGGACCCCTGGGGGTCCCCGGACCCCACTTTGGGAACCCCTGCTTTAGGGTGCAACTATGATTGATTGTTTATTTTCGTGTCATGCACACCATGTGTCCAACCCTCATGGGTTTATAAGACACCATTTCACAGTTGCAATTACAGCATGTTTTACATTACACAATTTATGCATTTTTACAGCATGTTTGCATTACATAATTCATTATATTACACCTCAGATGTATACAGATAGTACTCTGTCTTCTTTCCCAAGCTTGACAGATAAAATCTGCTACAACGAAAAGTCCCTTTGGCAAAACATATATCTCTATTTTTTACATAGTCATTTAAATCTAGGTAATCCCCACTGTAAATCCCTGGAACATGTGACACGTTTAAACATAAACACCAGTGTGTAATAATACAATGCCACATGTTTATTAATGGTCATAAAATACAGTAGAACACGAGTTCACTAAAAAACACCTCACGAGAACACCTAGTGTTTGAATTCTAAACACCTATAATATGACTGACTTTGATTGTAAAAAACTAAACACGTTTATGTGTTTTAAAAGTGTTACTGGCGATTCTGTTTATAATCTAAACACTGTGACACGTTTAAAAAGTGTTACAAATAAGTGTTTAATACTGTTTATAACCTAAACGCTTGGGTTTAGTGCAGAAGACATCTTATTAACCAGAATATCCCTGATGTCATCGTATTTAGAGCAGTAAAAGAAAACGTGAACTTCGTTTTCAATTTCATCTAGATCACAGAAAATACAATATCTCTCATCTTCAGGGGTGTTAGCATTACGTTGTGCTTTAGCTATTGAAAAATAGCAGATCTACAAGCTCATAGCGCGCCACCGAGTGGCGCGCTACGAGCTTGTAGGTCTGCTATTTTTGAAAAATCGAAGAGCGACTGACATGGAAGACATTTTTAGAATCTGATCTCAGGTCAGAATGGAAAACTTTCAGGATGTAGAAGACATTTTTAGAATCTGATCTCAGGTTAAACCTGCCAGGCTCCAGTGCTAATGGTAATGTTTGCTGTTTGGACAGTAAGGTCTGTGTATAGACGTCACCGTATGCAACATAAGAGACAAGGAGACAAAGAGAACGGTCCCAACCCTGGACAGACAATAGAGGAACGGGGTGTCATTGTTACATACTGTACACACTGGTTAGTGTGCCCTGGTTAGCAGGATATACACTTTATCCCATTCTGACCTGAGATCAGATTCATACGAGGTTTCCACTGGACACACACTGGTCTGTTATTTTTCAATAGCTAAAGCATAACATGATGCTAACACCAAAATGGGTTCCCGTTCAGAATGGGTTATATGTGTCTGCTGGGACATTTCTAATGGTTACCCCAGGGCAAATGAAGTAAAGTCTCTATTCTTTAAGAATAATTCATCATTTATTTATTTAAATAGACTATGCTGTAATATTCATGAAATACAGAACTGTATGTTCCTTCAGGTATATGGAGAGTTGGGCCGTTGAATTATGGTACAAACCAAAACTAAGAACATATCGTCTTATTAAAAATAATTATGGCCCTGATCCTTATGTTACACAGAATATATCCAAAAGTCAGAGATCTTTTTGTGCACAGCTGCATTCTGGGACCTTACTGTTAGCTTTAGAAACGGGTAGATTCATTTGGTACTCCTGAGGAGGACAGAGTCTGTCTAGTGTGTGATTTGAAAGAAATTGAAAATGAAATTCATCTTTTGTTTTACTGCCCATTATATGAAGAATTAAGACATGTATTATTTTGTAAAATGACAACCATCTGTGCTGACTTTTTCTGGTTGGAGGACTATGAAAAACTGGAATTATGTTTTAGGAAAGGTACTTTTGCTTTGGCAGACTTTTTATGCAGGGCGTGGGAAATAAGGCAGAATGTTTTGTTTGTGAAAAAAAAAAAAAAAAAAGGGAATATCAACAAAACAAATCTGTTCATTGTACACAATGCAATATTGAATGCAATGATATGGTGTGTCCTGTAAGCCCATGTGGGCTGGGCGCCTTTGGTGCATGACACAAAAATAAAGAAATCTCTCTCTCTCTCTCTGCAATATGCTGCTTTGTCCCCGTTTGCAATGTGCCTAAAGAATAAACTAATGTTTCTGTGCGTGCGTGTGTGCGTGCGTGCGTGCGTGCGTGCGTGGCACATACCTGACGAAAAAAGGTGGGAGGAGCCGGCGTCGACGATGTTTCTCTGAGATACTCGTCCCAACTGAACGCATCTGGAAACAAGAGCATGGACACAGTGTGTAAGAGGTACAGTAAGAGGTACAGTAAGATGTACAGTTATCCTCCTTTCTCCAGCTTACTGTTAAATTATTATCTAACCCGTAAAAACACATTGAGTCTCTTTTTCAAGTGGGAACTGGCCAAGAGGCAGAATACATCATTATAGCTCTTATTAAGCTCTTATAGCGCGCCACCGAGTGGCGCGCTATAAGAGCTTGTAGGTCTGCTATTTTTGAAAGAAATCGTGAAAATGCGGCACAGATCTTTGAATATATAATCTTTCAGAGTGAATGTTTTTAACTCAAATCTTTGCTTCTGGGGGGTCGGGGGGGGGGGGGGGTCCCTCATGGAAC
The DNA here is from genome assembly GCF_963924005.1 of Protomyctophum bolini. Lineage (NCBI taxonomy): Eukaryota > Metazoa > Chordata > Actinopteri > Myctophiformes > Myctophidae > Protomyctophum > Protomyctophum bolini. The sequence goes on from NC_137869.1 coordinate 2,207,947, forward strand.
AACATGTTTTCAGATGGGGGTCGGCGAGCAATTACAGATAATGTTTGGGATCCTTGACATGAAATATTGAGCACCTCTGACATATTTCAGATTTTTTAATTTATTATCAGGTCTAAATGGGTTAAGGTGCGTTACCTGTTCAAATCATATATGAATAACGGTAATGGGTCGCACACACCAAGACTGCATTACAGTCATTTATTCTTGCATTTTGGACAGGAGGCTAACGCTTCATCAGTGTGAAGGCTGGATAGCCCAAACGCGTTTGTCTCCTGTCCAAAATGCAAGAATAAATTACTGTAATGCAGTCTTGGTGTGTGCGACCCATTCAGTATTTTAGCCCTGACGTGAGCGCCCCCTCCTGAGATACTTCCTGGTCCTACTTTTGCGTCGCTTTTGTGTCCCCATAGAGTTATGCTGTGACGCTCCGTCGGACTAAATCTGAGACGAAAACAACCACGAAATTAAGCAATAAGCCACGAGAGGTCTCAGGTTACCGGGTATTTTACACTGGCTGGGGGCGTAGGCAGACCCGACGCGCAGCGGAGGGTCTTCTACCCCGCAGCCAGTGTAAAATACCCGGTAAGCTGGGGCCTCAAGTGGCTTATTGCTTTTCTAAAACGGTTACAAACATTATGGCAATATTAACCTAATAAAACTATTACATTCACAAAAGTATCTACGCTTTGCACCACCAGAGCGAGCGAGCCAGAGCCACAACACTTCCTTGTTTTGCTCCGCAAGTAGACTATGTGACGGGAGAATAGCGCTTGATATCTTTACGGGGCTGCCTGGAGCCACACATTCACAGTCATATGAGGCGGGCGGTGCTTAGACGCCCGCACGGCATGTGTTTGTAACGCAATGAAGCGCTCCCCTTCCCCAGTTCAGCTACAAGGCTGCAGTTTGATACAAAGTGATTGAAGGAGTGGGTTATCGGTGAGTTTACACCGGTCACGTGACGGTAACCAGCCAATCAGAATGAAGTATTGGGACTACCCGTTTTAGAAGTCTCATTTTACCTGCTTTCCTTTCCTCGCAACAACAAAGCTGTGCTGCTCTCCCAAATCTGGCTGTGACAGGCCGTCGGTCTGCCCCACACGGAATACTATCGCCATTTTATTTCATTGTGTCAACTAAATCCCCATTAATGCAAACTAGATTCAACATACTCAACCCCGCACACATTCTAAATATGCCCCCGAAATATTTTACTGAGCAAATGGACTGTTTTACCACCTTCAATAATAATGATAATAATAGTCTTTATTGTCTCCACATCATATATTTTTTTTGTCATGGACAAAACATTAATAATTCTACTCGAGTTGGAAGCATTAGGACCCATTTTAAACCCTCAATGGCTTCCTTTCTGAAAAATACCGTCATTGTAAAAAAGATTCACGCGTTTAGATATTCTATTTACAGTGAGATGCGGACGGGAGCTGGTGCCACTTGGACCCGGACGTAACTAGGACTACAAAATGACATTTAGCAATGTGTCTGCACTGGATAATATAAATACAATATTGTATAACAATAAGTGTTCTATTCTAAAGCTCAACATTTATTTTTTATAAAAGATAACCGAGGGGTTCTCAACCCGTGTGTCGTGACCCCTCAGGGGGTCGCCAAATTATTTAAAATACGGGGGTCCAGACAGAGACATGGCCAAAGTATTTCCGGGGGGTCCCTAGCCAAAAACATTGAGAACCCCCCTGAGATAACGGCCTGCCCCCAAACTCTGGAATGAACTCCCCAACCATCTCAGAGTTGCTCCCTCTCTCTCCTCTCTTTCAAAACCTCACTCAAAACCCACCTCTTCAAAATAGCTTTGCCCAGTTGACGTCTCGTTTATCCTTTTATCTTTTTAACCCTGTATCTGTTATGTTTTACTTTGTTTTTTTTCTCTTAATAAAGTCTGTTCCTAGTGTTCCCTTCCTTGTAAAGCGCTTTGGGTATTTAGAAAAGCGCTATATAAACCTGAGCTATTATTATAACACATAACGCAGACACACATTTCACACGTTAACACAAGCAGATATTGCAATATGTCACAATATGTTTTAAGGGTCACAGTGAGTGGCCTGCAGTGCTTCTGCTGCGTGACACAGCAGTAACCCGACACCGTGCTGTCCAACAGACCAAAGACAACTGGAGCTGTGAGAAATCATGACAACGAAACACAAACTTTTCGGGCCGAACAAATAATCAGAAAGAAGAAGAAGAAAACGGCAGGTTACACAACACTTTTCTTCTTGTTTTTCTTCTTTGTTTGGTCAAATAGTGAGGCTGAGCTTTGCGCAATTAAATGTAAACATAGATCACGACTGGAGGAAACAGAACAGTATTTGCGAACGCAGTGAGCACTTACTATGAGACCTAGCAGATCATGTCTGTCCGTGTGTCTGTCTGTCTGTGTGTGTGTGTCTGTCCCGCTATACGTCCAAATATGGAGTGTGTTGCATCAGCAATCACTCAGCTCCATATATGGGCACAAAAGGGGCCAGGTCCACATATACAGTAACAGCGGGACAGACACACAGACAGACAGACAGACATGATCTGCAGGGTCTCAGCTGCGTTCGCTTCCCGCGTTTGCGCGTCTTACTGGTGTTATATAACTGTAAAGCTACTCGTTCTAAAGGGAAATACTGCTGAATGAATGCTTTCTGAAAGTACGGGAAGCATTTTATGACTGGAAGCTTGAACATCCAGACACCCGATTTATACATTGTAGATTGTTTAAAGGACCACTTCACCACTTTTCAACCTATATTCATATAATAAGTCCTCACTAATAATCATGAAAAAATGGCGCAATTTAAAAAAAGAATCTACTCGGTCTGTGTCTCATATAGGAGGGCTGTGGGCAGTTCAGAAACCGTCTTCCAGTGACATCATCGATGGGGAACACAAGCTAATAGAAACCGCAGGCTTTCTAGTCCTGAAAAGTTGCAATGCGGAAAATGGAAGCCATCGTTATCACGATAATGAAAATCTAAAAATCTTGTTTAAAAAGAAATCCGCCTAATGATGATGTCACTGGAAGACGGTTTCTAAACTGCCCCACAGCCCTCCTATGAGACACAGACCGAGTAGGAAAAAAGTTGTGCCATTTTATCATGATTATTAGTGAGGACCTATTATATGAAGATAGGTTGAAAAGTGGTGAAGTGGTCCTTTAACCCATTCTGAGCGGGAACCCATTTTGGTGTTAGCACTATGTTATGCTTTAGCTATTGAAAAATAGCAGACCTACAAGCTCATAGCGTGCCACCAAGTGGCGCGCTATGAGCTTGTAGGTCTGCTATTTTTGAAAAATCAAACAACGACTGACATTTTTTAGAATCTGATCTCAGGTCAGAATGGGTTATAATCAGACCAGTGTGTGTCCAGTGGAAACCTCGTATGAATCTGATCTCAGGTCAGAATGGGTTAATCAGACCAGTGTGTGTCCAATGGAAACCTCGTATGAATCTGATCTCAGGTCAGAATGGGTTAATCAGACCAGTGTGTGTCCAATGGAAACCTCGTATGAATCTGATCTCAGGTCAGAATGGGTTAAGAGAGAAGGAAAACCCACATTACCTTTAGCTGAAGTCAGAGTCTGTCCTGAGGGGGAAATAATGGTGCTTCCTGGTTTGTCTTTTTTCCCGTCCTTCTGATCTGTGAAGACAAACGCGGCCATTTTCATTCCAGACTATTTATAACATCAGACGTCTGACTCTGTGGCTCTGAGGTCAGCTTCTGTATACCCAGAATACACACATTGATTTCACCCATTAACCCGTTCTGACCTGAGATCAGATTCTAAAAATGTCTTTCTACGTCAGTCGTTCTTCGATTTTTCAAAAATAGCAGACCTACAAGCTCGTAGCGCACCATTCTTCACCAAATGAGATGGGATAGGAGTCTTATTATTAGTATTATTATTATTATTATGGGTCCAGGTGGTCCCTGGCTAAGAGTTGGTAACCAAATGGACCCTTATAGAGCTTTAACTCTTGTGAGTGTAAAATTAAACCAAATGGACCGAAATGTTACACACTCACTAGAATTCAATTACTTTTAAAACATAATTTACTAGAAGTGAGAGTGTAGATGGAGCCATGATTTCAGGTCTTTCCTAAATATTGCAATAGAATTTAGGGATTTCAGGGCTGGAGGGAGTGCATTCCACAGAGTAGTGGCTGCGTAGAAAAAAGCATTTTTCCCATGAGTGTCCTGAAACTGGGGGGAACTAGATCATAGGGACTTCCTCTGGTTGAGTACCTGTGAGCATCCCTCACTCTGGGCAGGTAGCCCATCAGGTACTCTGGAACAGAGGCACCTAGGATCTTGAGTTGAATCTCACCAAGAGGTGGTTCTGTGGCTGAAATGCTAAGAGGTTGAATCTCCCCACGAGGTGGTTCTGTGGCTGAAATGCTGAATAAACTAATCTAGAGGGTTGAAAACCACTGCCTGACATACAATTATGGTATGAAAAACTCATGTCGATATTGCCAATGGAGAGATTATCATATGTATTAACCCATTCTGACCGGGCACCCATTTTGGTGTTGGCATCATGTTATGCTTTAGCTATTGAAAAATAGCAGATCTACAAGCTCATATCGCGCCACCGAGTGGCGCGATACGAGCTTGTAGGTCTGCCATTTTTGAAAAATCGAAGAATGACTGACATAGAAACATGGCTTTTTCAGAAAACTGTCAGGATGTAGAAGACATTCTTTTAGAATCTGATCTCAGGTCAGAATGGGTTAAAAGGCAATCTTACTGACTTCGTCAGAGACTGGTCACCTATTGCAAGATTTTTAAAAGATGGAAATGGAAAAGAGTAATATGTATGGGTGTAACAGTATGAGAAGAAGTTATACGAGTATGTGTATGTATAGTATGCGTATGTATTGGTATGCAAAGATATGCATGTATGTATATATATATAAAATATATTTATGTGAATGTGTATGTACTGTATATGTGTATATATGAAGTACCAACTGTATACCTGACTACTTTTCTGTAATATTTGCTGGCATGTTGTTGTTTTGTTTAGTTGTTTTGTTTTTGTTTTTGTTTCATGTACGTTAATGTGATCCATGTCAAATAATTGAAATCAAATAAAAATCATTGAAAGCGAAAACCACTGCCGTAACGTAAAGTGATTGCGTTTTCCTTGCACCGTACGACGTACACCAGATGCAATATTTTGCGTCTATTACACAGAACTACAGATAAGACCTCCCACTGAACTATGGGGAAGTGAGATATGGTGAATGAGTCATCTTTAGGTAGTAGTATTGCTTCCACGTTTCATCAGCAACAGCCTCTTTCAAGTATAGAACTGGCCCTGTGGTTGAAAAGACAGCCAGCCAGGACACATTTTCATGTTTTCTTAAAAAAGCTGTTTCTATGTCAGTCGTTCTTCGATTTTTCAAAAATAGCAGATCTACAAGCTCGTAGCGCGCCACCGAGTGGCGCGCTACGAGCTTGTAGATCTGCTATTTTTTCAATAGCTAAATAAGATCGAAGGCATTCACCCCTGCCATAAATCAAGAATGATTTAATTTCATTCAAAAGACATGAAATTCTGCGTTAAGATTTGCTTCATCACAGCCGGAAGATATTGTTGCCGCGTAAAAAGTGACATTTATGATGTCCCGTTTGTGGTTTACCGGCAGCCCTATTTTGAGCCATTATAAAAGACGATGAATAAAACTAAATGTAAAAAAGTATCATAATAATAATAATAATAATAATAATAGTCGATCTACAAGCTCACAGCATGACATTGTGATCTTGTGGTTTGTCTGTTTTGGGAGGAAATGTGACAAAATGGTAAAAACATTCATCGTTAGGCCCAGGCGGTGGCGTAACCGTCTGGGCACCCGACTGGTAATCCAGTGGCAGTGTGCCGCGGGTTCGACCCCCGAGCCCGACACGGTCTTTACTGAATGTCCTTCCCTCCCCCCCCCCCCCCCCCCCCCCCCATCTCTCTCTCCCGTTTCCTGTCAGCCTACTGTCTGTCCCTTCAAAAAACCAATAAAAAGGCGTAAGCCGCAAAAATAAAACTTAAAAATAAAAATAAACGTTCTTACCTTTCAGTGGGGTCTTCCCCATGTCGACAGGTGTGACGATGGTGTTGACCCACTCTGTGTCTCCTCTGTGAAGAGGATAGAAAGAACCAGGGTGTTGACCCACTCTGTGTCTCTGTCTCTCCTCTGTGAAGAGGACAGGAAGACCAGGGTGTTGACCCACTGTCTCTGTGTCTCCTCTGTGGTGAGGATAGGAAGACCCAGGGTGTTGACCCACTGTCTCTGTGTCTCCTCCTCTGTGACGCCGTCTGTCCTGGAAAACAAGCACACACACACAAGGAAGGAAAGTAGTTCATGTCAACGGTCTGTATAACAGCAGCAGCACACATGAATCCCACACGGATTCATTAACACATGCGTGTGCACCCGTTTCTGTCAGAGCACATGTTTGTGTCCCACCGGTTGTATTTTTGGAGCCGTGACGCCGTCATGTGTTTAGCCTCCTCTGACCTCGCTCCGTTTCCTGTCTTTCTATAATAATAATAATTAATAACCCATTAAGACCTTGAGGCCGATTCTACAAATGCCTTCTGTCGTGGACATTTAGGGATAAACATCTAATAATACTCCAAGTTACAGTTTGGTGCTGTTCGGTGCTGTTTGTTTACGATGTCACTGTCCCATTTGGTGAGCGCCTTGAGGCTCTATGTTGGGGGTTGTTCGTGTGGGAGTGAGCTATAAAAGCTGTCGTCCATCTCCATTCTGAGAGTCAGACGGGGGTTTCCATACATGAGCAGGTGGTGTAAGTCTTTCTCCTTACTCGAGTAAAATCCTTATACTCTAGAACTCTGATATCTTGTTATCTTGTCTCATTATTCATTGTTTAGGAATTGTCTTTTGAGCGTGTGTCCCACAGACTGCCTTTACACTTCTAAAAAGCAGTCGTTCTCACGCACAGATCTTTCCATAAATGTTAAAGGAAATAGTAGAAAAAAGTAGATGAGCGCAGCAGTGGCTCAGGGGGTAGAGTGGCCCGGATCTAGTACTCAGAGGAGCACCTGGAGGAGTTACTTGGTCTAGTACTCAGAGGAGCACCTGGAGGAGTTACTTGGTCTAGTACTCAGAGGAGCACCTGGAGGAGTTACTTGGTGCTCCTAAAATGCGGCGACCGGTCTCGCCGGATGGATAAAATAGGGATGCATGAATAACTTATAAATAGCAAAACGATATTTATTGGATAAGTGTGGACTGGGGAGTCAATGGAGAGATTCATCCCATTATAAAACAAAATCTAGAGTTGCAAATTACAGCTATAGGTCCATGTGTATTGCAGCCCTATATGCATATTCTAATATAAACTTCTTAATACTTCCTAAGGATAATATGAGCATCAAAGCAATATTTAGATACTTTTTTTTTATTCTTTTTTTAAATAGCCGATCTACTAGCTCACAACGTGTTGCGGAGTCGACACGTTGTGAGCTTGCAGATCGGCTATTTGTTTAACATACGACACGTCGTACGGCGAAGCATACGTCAGGCTTCCCTCTTGTTTTTAGCCGAGGCGACGTACACACAGTCAACACAGTCAGACAGTCAGACAGACACACATTGCTCCTCGGTGCAAAATAAACAGTGTACACTAACCCGACTTTACGATAATAAGGGACAGTATGTCGGGACACGCTGTCGTCATGTTGATAAGCTTCATGTTGTGCAGCAGTGCCAGTCCGTGAGAGACGGCATCGCACACGAGCAACTTGCTCCAGCACCCGGAAAACAAGCAGTGAGCAGCATGGAATCCTCCCTCGTTTGAGTAAGGACGCGCTGTGATTGGCCACAATGGCCAGTGCACTTGTGTAAGACGTGCTGTGATTGGCCAGTATGTAGCTACTTTGAGTGGCAGTCAGTGGGAAATGCTCTCGCCGCAGAATTTACTAGTATTCTGGCCGTGATAATCATTCTGGGCGGCCCCAGCTGTTGGTACGCAGAAGCGCTTCCCGGCGCTTGATTGACAGCGCATTATGAACTTTGACGGCGCATGCGTACTGGCGCAACACTTACGTGCAGCCCTGCATAATATGTAGCCCTAGTTGCCATCGTGATCAATTTACCATATTAGGGAGGTCAGCACGCATCGACATCCTTGATTGGTCAAACCAAACCATCGGCTTCACAGATTGGCCAAAACTGTGCGTGACGTTTGTGCATCTGAACCAATATAAGTGAAGACAGAGAACATTCCATGCTTTTACACAGCAGGACTTGGCCAATAGGACACGATCGGTCAAAAGGACTTATTCTAGTGAGTGATGTTACGCTGGGCTGAGCGTCTGAGAGGACCAGAGACAGCCAATCAAAGAGCTGTGACAGTGAGACACTGTGTGTACTGCTTTGGAGGAGACTGTCTGGACGACGAGAAGAAGATTGATGTGCACGTCTTCAACACAAAGTCTTTGATCTGGAGGAAGTTGACCCCAGTGACACCTGGAAGAGAACGTCACCTTGAGGTTCCAAACAGGCGCTACGGCCACACAGCTGTGCTGATTGAAGACACTGTCTACATCTGGGGAAGTTATCCTTACTGCAATGTTCTTTATGCATTTGATGTCGACGCCCACAGATGGTTCAAACCACAGGTTTCTGGGACCGTTCCAGAGGGGAGGTGTTACCACTCAGCCTGTGTTTTGGGGAAGGTCATGTATATTCATGGAGGACGGACCGGGACTGAATGCACTAATGACATCTACAAGTTGGACACCACCACGATGGTCTGGACTTTAATTAACACCAGAGGAACTCCACCTCCTGCTACAGAACGTCACTCTGCTACCATCATCGGGACAAAGATGTTTGTATTTGGAGGCTGCAGGCGGGATCATTACTACAACACCATCAGAGTGTTTGACACAGAGACCAACCTCTGGCTCGACACACCTTCTACACAGCTTCATCCAGAAGGACGCATTCAACATTCAGCCTTTACCTACAATGGAGAGCTGTACATATGTGGTGGTCGCTACGGTTGCATAGGTAACAAATTAAATAATCTGTGGAAATTCAGTCCAGAGACCTTCTCCTGGAAGAAGGTTGAGCCCAAGGGGAAACGTCCACATACGTTGAATAGGATGTGCTGTTGCATGCTGGGAGATCGTGTCATCCTCTTTGGAGGATACACACCTAGTGTCCTGTATGTCTTAGACCTCAGTCCTAGCCTCAAGACATTATGTAAGCTAGCGGTTATTCAGTACGGTCTGGAGCAGTCTGGACTCCCACACAACATCAGGTGGGAACTGGCAGCCATGAATAGCAAACAGCTGCTGATTGAACAAGCAAACAAATGAAATAATACTATAAAATGAAGAATAAAAAGTATAAATAACAGCGACACGTGGAGCCAATAAAAGAAGGACATTAAAACAGCAAGCAGTACAAAGACAGGGTGCCTGATTACAGTGTAGGTTTTCCCTTTTCTTTTTTTTTACTATGTCACTTCAGGGATACATTTCATGACCTTCCAGTAAAACCCGGGGTTTTCAACTGATTTTGACCCAGGGACCACCACTGTGACTAAGAGCATCCTGGGGACCACCACTGTGACTAAGAGCAACCTGGGGACCACCACTGTGACTAAGAGCAACCTGGGGACCACCGCTGTGACTAAGAGCAACCTGGGGACCACCACTGTGACTAAGAGCAACCTGGGGACCACCGCTGTGACTAAGAGCATCCTGGGGACCACCACTGTGACTAAGAGCAACCTGGGGACCACCACTGTGACTAAGAGCAACCTGGGGACCACCACTGTGACTAAGAGCAACCTGGGGACCCCCACTGTGACTAAGAGCAACCTGGAGACCACCACTGTGACTAAGAGCAACCTGGGGACCACCACTGTGACTAAGAGCAACCTGGGGACCACCATTGTGACCAAGAGCAACCTGGGGACCACCACTGTGACTAAGAGCAACCTGGGGACCACCATTGTGACCAAGAACAACCTGGGGACCACCACTGTGACTAAGAGCAACCTGGGGACCACCACTGTGACTAAGAGCATCCTGGGGACCACCACTGTGACTAAGAGCAACCTGGGGACCAACCATTGTGACCAAGAGCAACCTGGGGACCACCACTGTGACTAAGAGCAACCTGGGGACCACCACTGTGACTAAGAGCAACCTGGGGACCACCACTATTGTGCATCTCGCGGTACTGTCCCCAAATAGCACTACTGTCCCGCGTCCCGCAAATCAAAGATTAGGGGAAATGAATTGAGCATGTGATACCATATAATCACAATAATCTGATTCCATCATATTCGAGGCCTTTTGGAGAGAAATGACTGCAGACTCTCAGAGTGTCTGTATTCAGCTGTGATGCTCGTTATATACATCAAGGCAATGATGTCTCTGCTCTGCACTGCACTGCACTGTACTGTACTGTACTGTACTGTACTGTACTGTACTGTACTGTACTGTGCCAGGGTTGTTTTCGTCGACTAAAACCAAGACGAAAAATGTTCGTCGACTACCTTTTTTCACTGACGAAAACGACGCGCTGTGGGCTGGTAGATCGTCACTTTTCAGCAAGTGAAAAAACTGTCATTTTGACGGCATCAAGGCCGTAAAATACATTTTGTTCGACTAAATCAATTGTTTAGTCGACTAAAACCGTATGATATTTAGTCGACTAAAACTAGACTAACACTAAAACCAGGTGACTAAAATGTGACTAAAACTAAATGAAAACTATGCAAGAGAGACTAAGACTAAAACTAAAATAGACAAAATAAAACCCACACTGCAAGTTTGGTTTCTCCAGAATAGAGTCATTTGGATGTTATGAACCCGTTCAGTTGGTGTTTTTAGCATTATGCTATACTTTAGCTGTTCAAAAATAGCAGATCTACAAGCTCATAGCGCGGCACAAAAATCGTGAAAATGTGGCGCAAATTTGGAATATATATATTTTTCAGAATTAACGTTTTTTTTAACTCAAATCTTTGCTTCTGGTCCCTGGAACAACATATTTTCAGATGGGGAGTCGGTGCAGGCGGCATATTACATATAATTTCTGGGGTCCTTGACATGAAATATTGAGCACCACTGGTATAGAAACATGAGGTATTTCAGAAAACTGTCATAATGCTTTAGAAGACTTTATTTTTATTTATTTTTGACGTCAGGCCTAAATGGGTTAAGCTTCACCACATAACATGAAAATGAAACTGGTCTGGTACCGAGGCGGAACTGTGAAGTTTGACTCTGAAGTTCAAGCGGTATTAATGGGTGTGTGTGTGTGTGTGTGTGTGACTCCTGCGTTTGAAGTTTGTTTACAGGGATATCGACGAGAGCTACTGTAGGCATTCAAAGACGAAAAAAAGAGGGGAATCCCCCTTTACATGCTTTAATTAATGCGAGTACTTAAAAAGACCACACACACAGTCACACACACAGTCACACACACACAGTCACACACACACACACACACACACACACACACACACACACACACACACACACACACACACACAGGAGATAATCAGCAGGTTTGAGGGGCTGGCTCTCTTTCTAAACAACCAAAGTATAGTGGCTTCAATCAGAACCCAACCCAGTGGGAAAGACAGCGATTCCCACCCAGTGCTCCGACATGTTGATCTACGTAACGTACATCTCGTTATATTTATATACGACCGAGGGCAACGTGGAAATTAAACCAATAAAGGACCTTTTAATTGGAAGCATGGCTCTACAAAATATTGTAAATATTTAAAAGTGCTTGTTTTTTTTGTTTTTTTTGTTTGTTTTACTATTCCTGTTATGAAGCCATATCAGTCCCCCCGTGTGAGTTTTAGAGGGCTGAAAATGATTTTTTTTAATGGGACTAGTTTAATGTCAATTAATTTGACAATAATTCAGCTTTGAACATGTAGGGCTCCATTTCCGTCCCCGCTAAAGCCCTTATCCCTCAACTTTATTTTTATTTTTTTTACTATTTTGAAAAACATTTCAGTTCAACTAGCCAATGTCTACATTGACACGTTGTGAGCTTGTAGACTGGCCATTTTAAACTATTAAAAAATGTTTAGCAAAATGGTAAAAAAAAAAGGCAAAGAAGTTTAGGGATAAGGGGTTTAGAAGTTTAGGGATAAGGGGTTTAGAAGTTTAGGGATAAGGGGTTTAGAGGTTTAGGGATAAGGGGTTTAGAGGTTTAGGGATAAGGGGTTTAGAAGTTTAGGGATAAGGGGTTTAGAGGTTTAGGGATAAGGGGTTTAGAAGTTTAGGGATAAGGGGTTTAGAGGTTTAGGGATAAGGGGTTTAGAAGTTTAGGGATAAGGGCTTTAGAAGTTTAGGGATAAGGGGTTTAGAAGTTTAGGGATAAGGGGTTTAGAAGTTTAGGGATAAGGGGTTTAGAAGTTTAGGGATAAGGGGTTTAGAAGTTTAGGGATAAGGGGTTTAGAAGTTTAGGGATAAGGGGTTTAGAAGTTTAGGGATAAGGGGTTTAGAGGTTTAGGGATAAGGGGTTTAGTAGTTTAGGGATAAGGGGTTTAGAAGTTTAGGGATAAGGGGTTTAGAGGTTTAGGGATAAGGGGTTTAGAAGTTTAGGGATAAGGGGTTTAGAAGTTTAGGGATAAGGGGTTTAGAAGTTTAGGGATAAGGGGTTTAGAATTTTAGGGTTAAGGGGTTTAGAAGTTTAGGGATAAGGTGTTTAGAAGTTTAGGGATAAGGTGTTTAGAAGTTTAGGGATAAGGGGTTTAGAAGTTTAGGGATAAGGGGTTTAGAAGTTTAGGGATAAGGGGTTTAGAAGTTTAGGGATAAGGGGTTTAGAATTTTAGGGTTAAGGGGTTTAGAAGTTTAGGGATAAGGGGTTTAGAAGTTTAGGGATAAGGGGTTTAGAAGTTTAGGGATAAGGGGTTTAGAAGTTTAGGGATAAGGGGTTTAGAAGTTTAGGGATAAGGGGTTTAGAAGTTTAGGGATAAGGGGTTTAGTAGTTTAGGGATAAGGGGTTTAGTAGTTTAGGGATAAGGGGTTTAGAAGTTTAGGGATAAGGGGTTTAGAAGTTTAGGGATAAGGGGTTTAGAAGTTTAGGGATAAGGGGTTTAGAAGTTTAGGGATAAGGGGTTTAGCGGTGGTGAAAATGGAGCCCTTAATAATGTCCCCAAGTAGCGCTGGCCTATACTGCTACTGTGCCTCTGACATAGACGGTATGCGCGTGAGTGACATGATCATCATACCCGGACGGTATGCGGGAATGCCGACTGACCCACTGAGTGGTTCTGGCCTCGACAGCCCAAACATACCCAGCAGAACCCTAACCCAAACATACCGAGCAGAACCCTAACCCAAACATACCGAGCAGAACCCTAACCCAAACATACCGAGCAGAACCCTAACCCAAACATACCGAGCAGAACCCTAACCCAAGCATACAGAGCAGAACCCTAACCCAAACATACCGAGCAGAACCCTAACCCAAGCATACCGAGCAGAACCCTAACCCAAACATACCGAGCAGAACTCTAACCCAAACATACCGAGCAGAACCCTAACCCAAACATACCGAGCAGAACCCTAACCCAAACATACCGAGCAGATCCCTAACCCAAACATACCGAGCAGAACCCTAACCCAAACATACCGAGCAGAACCCTAACCCAAACATACCGAGCAGAACTCTAACCCAAACATACCGAGCAGAACCCTAACCCAAACATACCGAGCAGAACCCTAACCCAAACATACCGAGCAGAACTCTAACCCAAACATACCGAGCAGAACCCTAACCCAAACATACCGAGCAGAACCCTAACCCAAACATACCGAGCAGAACCCTAACCCAAACATACCGAGCAGAACTCTAACCCAAACATACCGAGCTGGACCCTAACCCAAACATACCGAGCAGAACCCTAACCCAAACATACCGAGCAGAACCCTAACCCAAACATACCGAGCAGAACCCTAACCCAAACATACCGAGCAGAACTCTAACCCAAACATACCGAGCTGGACCCTAACCCAAACATACCGAGCAGAAAAGACCTGATCGGACTGCATAAAACCACGTTATGACCCATTTAGACCAGAGGACGATTCTGGAAAAAAGAAAAGTCTTCTGAATCAGTTTTCTGAAAAACCCTATGTTTTCTACTCACTGCTTTCGCAATAATGCTTAAAACACCAAAAGGGTTCGGCCCATAAAACAATGTCAAACTCACCTAAGGCTAACCATGCAGATTATCCCTCTATAGTCCGTCTATACAGAACCTCCATGTGATCAAACTGCCCCGAAGCTACGTTTGGGTTGGGTGGAAATTCCTTTAGAGAAGGACTGAACCGCTCACTTAGTTTAAGAGCACTGGGGTGGAGCAATTGTAATAAGTTACGCACATTCCCTTCCCCCCCCCCCCCCCCCCTCACTGTATGTGTTTTTCCTGTTTTTGGCTATATAGAAATGTATATGTGTACGTCTCTCTCTAAATGTTATGATGAATTGAACACGGTGGACCCTCTTGTAAACAAGCCTATAGTGCTTTATGGTGTCGTCCACTCACAGTTAACAGTCTTTGTATTGAGTTTGTGCTTGAAATGTATACTGTAATTCTACAAACTGTTAATAAATACTTCAATACTTCAATCAATCAATCAGTCCTAATGTCAGAGTTAAATTAACATGGACGCTTTACAGCGTATTGACGTTTGTAGCTACTAGGCTGCTGCTACGTACCAAATCACCTAATAGTGTTAACGTTCCAGTAAGACCCTCCCACACGCTGACAGGAAACCTACATGACTCTGTGTGTGTGTGTGTGTGTGTGTGTGTGTGTGTGTGTGTGTTGTGGAGGTTACTGTAGGTGACATGTTGCTATACGTAAGTCACCTACATGACTGTGTGTACTGTGTGTGTGTGTGTGTGTGTGTGTGTGTGTGTGTGTGTGTGTGTGTGTTACTGCAGGTGGCATGTTGTTATAGGTCAACAGATCAACATGATGATGTAACCCTATTATGTGGCCCTCAGGTTAATATCAACTGGAGGCCCCGGGGGCCACATGCGGCCCCCACCTTCACTTAATGTGGCCCTCAGGTTAATATCAACTGGAGGCCCCGGGGGCCACATGCGGCCCCCACCTTCACTTAATGTGGCCCTCAGGTTAATATCAACTGGAGGCCCCGGGGGCCACATGCGGCCCCCACCTTCACTTAATGTGGCCCTCAGGTTAATATCAACTGGCGGCCCCGGGGGCCACATGCGGCCCCCACCTTCACTTAATGTGGCCCTCAGGTTAATATCAACTGGAGGCCCCGGGGGCCACATGCGGCCCTCACCTTCACTTAATGTGGCCCTCAGGTTAATATCAACTGGCGGCCCCAGGGGGCCACATGCGGCCCCCACCTTCACTTAATGTGGCCCTCAGGTTAATATCAACTGGAGGCCCCGGGGGCCACATGCGGCCCCCACCTTCACTTAATGTGGCCCTCAGGTTAATATCAACTGGAGGCCCCGGGGGCCACATGCGGCCCCCACCTTCACTTAATGTGGCCCTCAGGTTAATATCAACTGGAGGCCCCAGGGGCCACATGCGGCCCCCACCTTCACTTAATGTGGCCCTCAGGTTAATATCAACTGGAGGCCCCGGGGGCCACATGCGGCCCTCACCTTCACTTAATGCGGCCCTCAGGTTAATATCAACTGGAGGCCCCGGGGGCCACATGCGGCCCCCACCTTCACTTAATGCGGCCCTCAGGTTAATATCAACTGGAGGCCCCGGGGGCCACATGCGGCCCCCACCTTCACTTAATGCGGCCCTCAGGTTAATATCAACTGGAGCCCCGGGGGCCACATGCGGCCCCCACCTTCACTTAATGCGGCCCTCAGGTTAATATCAACTGGAGGCCCCGGGGGCCACATGCGGCCCCCACCTTCACTAAATGCGGCCCTCAGGTTAATATCAGAAGGCTGATATATTATTGATTTCAGCCGTTTACAATTCCAAACATGCAAACCCATGACCCATTTGAATTACTTCAGTTTATATTAGTATAGCATTAGTTTGCATTTAAGTTAAAAGTATAACTAAATGCATTTGAAATTAAATACAAATTCCAATTCAAAAATAGCAAAAGAAAAAAAAGTATCTGGATATTTCAAAAAAAAATAACAAATCTACAAGCTGAAAACGCGTTGCAGTCAATGCAGTGCGAGCGTTTTGAGCTTGTAGATCTGCTATTTTTTCCTATGACAAGTAATATGCAATGTGGCCCTCTGGAGTGAGTGTGGAAATAATATCGTGGCCCTGTCCAACTTTAAAGTTGCCCACCCCATCCCTGGAACATTGTATAGGTCCACAGACCCCATCCCTGGAACATTTTATAGGTCCACAGACCCCATCCCTGGAACATTTTATAGGTCCACAGACCCCATCCCTGGAACATTGTATAGGTCCACAGATCCCATCCCTGGAACATTTTATAGGTCCACAGATCCCATCTCTGGGGGTCCACAGATCACCATGACGATGTAAACACATCATAATACTATTATGACAGGCAGAGATTAAAATAGGGTACATTTTGAATCCCAAAACGCAGTTTACAGTTAAGGGACGCAATAAAACAACCACCTCTGCATCCACGGGATGCACTACTGTACTACTACATGTTACTTTCTTAGCTTACGCATGTTTCATGATAAATGTTTTTATGTGATGTATTCCCATGCTTTTTTGTTCTTGCTTAATGTAAGTCGCTCTGGATTAAGAGCGTCTGCTAAATGCCTAAATTGTAAATTGTACTACTGTACTATTTTTTTATTCTAGTTTATTTTGCTAGCTTTAGTCAAAAATAATCATTTCTTCTTCCGTTTTCTATACATGAATATAACCACATTATAACCATATGAAATGAAATGGGAGTTAAATGCTGCAATTTGTAAAAAATGGCAAAAATATGACTCCTAACGTGGTTGAAGTGGGACTCAAAATAAAAATGTCCCTGGGACTCATTTCTATAAGACCATCCCTGCATCGTGGGACTCATTACATTGAAAACCTATTCACATAACTGGACAGGTCGTCATCATAATCACGACAAATATGATATCATCATTCATGGTTGGTCAGGATGTAAAGGTTCAGGTTGGTGACTCATTTCTATAGCTCCACAACGCTCCCACACGTAACAGCTACAGTTAGTTAGTCATCCATGCTACAGATCAGACCATGGGAATGTTTTATGACTAAGCATGAAAAAACAAACAAGCATGAAAGGAATATATATAGATATATACTTGTATGTGAGACAGCCAGCTTGTCAAGTTTTGTAGATATACAAATAGAAATAGATTGATTGATTTGCAAAATTCAGTACATTTCGAGCACAACTCAATACAACAACTGTTAACAGTGCAAGTGGACCGTCCGTCGACACCATAAAGCATTACACTTGTTTACAATAGGGCCCACCATGTTCAATTCATCAAATATTAGTGAAATTAGAATGATTTGTTGACATGGTTTTGGGGGGTTGAATGAACTGATGCTACTACACTACAGTAACAGGCAGCGCATGTTCTTGTTGATATCTTCTAAAAACTTGTAAAAAAAAACAAAAACAATCACACATTTCAATGAGTTCACCACCTGTATTTAAATTATGACTGGAGTTTAAAGTATATAATTAGGCGAGTCATGATCGCCATGATGTAATGTATGTACAATCAGATCAAATGTAATCAGAAGTAGTCTATACACTACAGTCTGGCTGACTGACTGTAGCCCGAGTTAGCAGCTCGCGTTGCTAACGTTGCTTGGATATAGTTGTGTGGGGAAAATGTAAGATCTACAAGCTCACAACGCGTCGCCGCGGCGACGCGCTGTGAGCTTGTAGATCTGACATTTCCCTTTCCAGGTCATAGCCCGAGTCTGTTGACAACTGGACGGCTTCATCATCACAGCAAAGGAAACGAGATGCTAACGAGGCTAATAATGCTAGCTGTTTGCTGCTGCTGCTGCTACGAAAACAACTCATTATTATGACATAGATTTAGTGTTATAAAACATTTAGCCCTCAACAACAACAACAACAACAGGGCATATGATAGCTTCATTTGGCTGTAATTGGTAAAACTCCACACGTACAATGAATAAGAAAATAGCCCCCTGGAGAAAGAATTTAAGAAGTGTAAACTTACTGAGTGTTCGTTGTTTTTCTTCTTTCCTTCCAGGAGGAGAAGTGAGAACACTTTTCTGCTCTCTCTCTCTCTCTCCGTTCCGTGCGTCAGTCCGTCAGTCCGTCAGTCAGTCAGTCCGTCAGTCAGCTGCCTGCCATATTTTTCAGCCAAAAGTAGTCTAGAGTGTACACACGGTACACATACACACACATACATACAGTACGCTACACACGCACACGCACTGAGATGTACAAACTATATAACCTCCTCCTGGTCTGGCGGCGTCACCACCCACACACACACACACACACACACACACACACAGTACACACTGTCTGACTGACACGCTAATGAAGCCCCAGTGGTTCCTGTTCACTGGTCACAGGAACAGGAACCAGCTAAGAGCCCATGGATCCGGTCTAAAGAAGTCCCGCCTTACTGTATCCGCACCGAATGATGAACCGTTCCAAAATGAGCTGGATAGCTTGGTTAGTACCGTAGTATCTCTGTTAGTTAATGCAGTTTGATTGATTAAATGAATAGCCTATTTTATTAGACAAATTGTAGAACAGTAGTGTCATAGAGTGGAAAATGCCATTTGGTTTAATGTCACAGAATGCACAGTGCCACGTAGAGCAGCAGCATGATAAATGGTTAACTATGCATATATACCATGAAGTACTATGACTACTAGCTCTGATTCCATAGCTCTAATGCGTTTCATTTAGAGCTATATGTTACTCTAAACTTCCGCCGCTCGCATGAATGCAGACCAGCCTCTACTCTTTGGCGTAAATAAAAAGAACGTTTTTGCTACACACCAAAACAAAGGCGAGTTAATTGTGTCATTAGAAAGCCTACTTTCATTAGTGGACGCACTCTGAGCCCCCCACCACACGTATAAACTGTACTTTTTGGCCAAAAGGGGATTTTGTTTCCACCGGAAAAAAAATATTTGTTACTCCGCTGCGCCATCTACTGATATTGCCCAGAGAACTGCCTCATAGAGAATATATATATATATATATATATATATATATATATATATATATGATGAATTCCTGTTCTGTTCTTTAACTACAGAAGTGTCTATTTGTTTGTCTCTAAATGTTTTGATGAATTGAACAACGTGGACCCTGTTGTAAACAAGTGTAAGGCTTACCGTAATTGGGTCGTCCACTCACAGTTAACAGTCTTTGTATTGAGTTTGTGCTTGAAATGTACTGTAATTCTGCAAACTGTTAATAAATATTTCAATCAATCAAATCAAAAAACTAAACCGTCTTGGACTTCTTTTGATCATGTTTTCACCTGTTGTCCTCTGATCCTGAAGCCATAGATTAACTCACAGGTTGTGAAAGAGCGCCCTCTAGTGCCCTCTCACAGAGGTTTTCTCCAAGCCAAGGCCACCAACTGTGTGCAGTTACAGTATGTACCACCTTCTGATAGATACTGTAGGACACGGGATGTGTTTTTTGGAACGCTAAACAGAGAACCATTACATCAGTATTTCCAAAACATAATACTGCTTGCTTGTGTGTGTGTGTGTGTGTGTGTGTGTGTGTGTGTGTGTGTGTGTGTGTGTGTGTGTGTGTGTGTGTGTGTGCGCATCTCATTTGTGTGGACCTAAATAAATGGGTAAAATGGCACCGTCTACTGAACGTTTTAGAATCCTCTGTCTGTCTGTCTGTCTGTCTCTCTCAAGGCAACCGCCTTCAAACCTCTACTTCTCTGTAGGGGTGTGGTTAACATAAGACAGTGACTTATTAATAGTTCAATGCAATGTAGCCTACAATTAAACAGTTTTTATTATTAGTGCAACAAAATAGAAAGGGACAAAGCGGTTACCCAACACTCAACTTTATTTGCATAAACAAAGCTCTTTAAAAAGGTGCAGTTAAGCTTAATAAACAACCCTTCCTTTTAGAGATTTAAAAAACGGGGTTTAAAAATACATTATATAAATTGGCAAACCATTCTCCTTTTTCTTTGTAAACAATAACAAATGGACCAACTGTACTGTGCATGGTTCCAAACTGTTGTTTACACAATACTGTTTAAATGCTTTGGCTTTCGCAGGCAGGGATCAGTCAGCATGTATTTTCAGTGGTTAAAATGGGAAAAATAACCTAAAATAAAATAAAATAAAATGAATCGCATTGTCTCGTAGCCAGAGGACCACCTATCCTATACCCATCCAGATCGTTTCAGTGAGATTCGCAGAGGTTTGGAGACTTAACCCATTCTGAACGGGAACCCATTTTGGTGTTATAGCATCATGTTATGCTTTATAGCTATTGAAAAATAGCAGATCTACAAGCTCATAGCGCGCCACCGAGTGGCGCGCTACGAGCTTGTAGGTCTGCTATTTTTGAAAAATCTAAGGAACGACTGACATTTTTAGAATCTGATCTCAGGTCAGAATGGGTTAATCAGACCAGTGTGTAGTAGTTGAAGACAATAAAAGTCCACAGAGCTCCATCGTACAGTGTAAACATCTATGGATCTTTCTGCTGTCTATACAATGGAGCTCGATGGAGAAAGAACGTTTTGTTCGTATTGTACGTGAACTGTCAATTTAAAACACATTATTTTATACTAAGCGAAAAACACATTATTTTATACTAAGCCGAGACTGGGACTGCCTGGTGCATTGCACACAGTACAAGTACAGTGCAACATTATTCTGAATAACTTCATGGTATACTGTACATTTCACTGATTTTAGCCAGAGAGCAAAAGTCTTGTTTTTTTTTTTTTTGAAAAAAATGGACCCTAATGGGTCCATTTGGTTCCATTTGTACACTCTCAGAGTAAAATAAACATAGATTTTACAATATAAATTGGCGTCCCAGAGATAGAAATGGGGGGACCGTAGCCTAATTCACGTAAGAATCTTCTCTCATGGGGGGTCCTTGGAATGTATTTTCAAATGGGGGGGGGGGGGGGGTCCACGGGCTAACGAGTATAATTTTGGGGGTCCTTGGCTTGACATTAAAAAGTGTGGGAACCCCTGGTACGGCAGACGTGAAGCGCACACGTCTGCAGGGTGTCTGCAGGCTGTCTGCAGGGTCGCATGGCCAGACCGTTGACTTCCAGAATCCATCTGGATCATTCATTGTCTGGGAGGCTGGTCTTGGTACAGCCTTCTGGATCATTCATTGTCTGGGAGGCTGGTCTTGGTACAGCCTTCTGGATCATTCATTGTCTGGGAGGCTGGTCTTGGTACAGCCTTCTGGATCATTCATTGTCTGGGAGGCTGGTCTTGGTACAGCCTTCTGGATCATTCATTGTCTGGGAGGCTGGTCTCGGTACAGCCTTCTGGATCATTCATTGTCTGGGAGGCTGGTCTTGGTACAGCCTTCTGGATCATTCATTGTCTGGGAGGCTGGTCTTGGTACAGCCTTCTGGATCATTCATTGTCTGGGAGGCTGGTCTTGGTACAGCCTTCTGGATCATTCATTGTCTGGGAGGCTGGTCTCGGTACAGCCTTCTGGATCATTCATTGTCTGGGAGGCTGGTCTCGGTACAGCCTTCTGGATCATTCATTGTCTGGGAGGCTGGTCTTGGTACAGCCTTCTGGATCATTCATTGTCTGGGAGGCTGGTCTCGGTACAGCCTTCTGGATCATTCATTGTCTGGGAGGCTGGTCTCGGTACAGCCTTCTGGATCATTCATTGTCTGGGAGGCTGGTCTCGGTACAGCCTTCTGGATCATTCATTGTCTGGGAGGCTGGTCTTGGTACAGCCTTCTGGATCATTCATTGTCTGGGAGGCTGGTCTTGGTACAGCCTTCTGGATCATTCATTGTCTGGGAGGCTGGTCTTGGTACAGCCATCTGGATCATTCATTGTCTGGGAGGCTGGTCTCGGTACAGCCTTCTGGATCATTCATTGTCTGGGAGGCTGGTCTCGGTACAGCCATCTGGATCATTCATTGTCTGGGAGGCTGGTCTTGGTACAGCCTTCTGGATCATTCATTGTCTGGGAGGCTGGTCTCGGTACAGCCTTCTGGATCATTCATTGTCTGGGAGGCTGGTCTTGGTACAGCCTTCTGGATCATTCATTGTCTGGGAGGCTGGTCTCGGTACAGCCTTCTGGATCATTCATTGTCTGGGAGGCGGGTCTCGGTACAGCCATCTGGACCGCCTGCTTTTGGGCGTGTGCAGGGAGAGCTGCGACAGCGTGGAGCAACCCAGAGGCGATGCTTTCTCCGCCTCAGGCTCAGTCTGGAGAAATACAATAAATACCATGAAATAAAACCATCAGTTTATTAACGACAAGGCAGTTTTAGTTCAATCACAGGCGTCTCCCCAATCACTCCAGCTCTGTAGTAAAACACCAGAGCCATCTAATAGAAGAGTTACGGCAGGGGTGCCCACACTTTTTTTTTACTTGAGAACTACTTTAAAAATGGCAAGCTCAACATGATCTACCCACAACCCCAAAAATGTACCTGAGGGGGCTTTGTAACAGTGACAAACAATGGGAAATAGTCTGGGGAAAGTCTTCATCCCATTCTGTGTGAGCTTTTGGGTTCTTTACATAATTCTACTGACTCTTGAACACAAAGCATTTCACCTTGACGCAGGCCCTGTTGCCAATCAATCAAGTCACCTATTAATGACAGATGCCAAAAAGAGAATTTTGATTATTAATATATGCTTTTTATGGGCCTATTTTAATTATAGATTTTTGAGGGCCATGTCATGTGATCTACCTGCACAGCCACCATCTACCTTTTGGGCAGCGCTGAGGTACGGTATTGAGGGGGCAGAAACAGAGCGCTCAAGGGCTGTTCGTGCAGCCTGAGTGGGACGCAAATAAGAACTATTTTAGGCATGTGTGCAACATGACAACTGTTTTAAAGTATTGTACAGTAACAACCAAAGTCTCTGTAATGTTTATGTTGTACGATTACTACAAAACGATCTAAGATAAAGGAATTTAAGATCATTAACCCATTTAGGCCTGACGTCGAAACTTTAAAAAAAATCTTCGAAATCCTGACAGTTTTCTGAAAAACCTTATGTTTCTGTATCAGTGGTTCTAAAAAAAAAGGCACATTTTCACGATTTTTCAAAAGTAGCAGACCTACAAGTTCATAGCGCTTGTAGATTCGTCTATTTTTCCAATAGCTGAAGTATAACATAAAGTTTAAAACACAAAAAGGGGTTCCCGCCCAGAATGGGTTAAAACACAACAATTGCCCATTGACCTTTATCTGCTTGGGCGGGGTTCCCATCAGCCAATCAGAGTGCAGCCTCTTGCCGGCGGTCTCCTGGGAGCCCGCCCCTCCGGCTCCGAGCGGGCCCAGCGGTTGGTCGTCCGCCGCGGCGCCCTGCAGGGACCCGAACCTCTCCTCTTCGCTGTTCATGGGCGACCAGGAGTACGCCTGACTGAAAACCATGTCTTCGTCCAGCACCGAGGTCTGATCCGGTACCTCCACCTTCACTGAGGTCTGATCCGGTACCTCGACCTTCACTGAGGTCTGATCTGGTACCTCGACCTTCACTGAGGTCTGATCCGGTACCTCGACCTTCACTGAGGTCTGATCCGGTACCTTGACCTTCACCTCCTCGGGCTGCTGCTGCTTCCACAGGCTTTTACGAGCCGCGGGCATGGGCGTGGAGCGGACGCCCCCGCCGCAGGGGTCTCTGGACCTGCCGGGGTTCCACGAGGACGGAGGGGTGGCCGCCGCGGGGGGCGGGCTGCGGAGGAGGAGACCCGGGGGCCGCCCGGGGGGGCCCGCCGCGGGGGGCGGGCTGCGGAGGAGGAGACCCGGGGGCCGCCCAGGGGGGCCCGCCGCCGCCTGGGAAGCGGCGAGGTTCTCAGCTCTGGAGGACTCGTCCAGGACCTTCTTGACCAGGCCGCTGAGCCGCGTGGTGCGCGGGGTCTCGCGCTTGGTGATGGCCGCCGCGATGGCGTCCTGCCGGGCGACCACGTAGACGCGCTTCTGTCCGCGGGTCACCGCCGTGTACACGTGCTTCCACGTCTGGGCTGCGCTGTTCCCCATCACGTACACGATGGTCTCGTTCTCCGAGCCCTGAGGGGAGGGGAGCAGGACAGGACAGGACAGGACAGGACAGGACAGGACAGGACAGGACAGGAGAGGACAGGGACAGGGACAGGGACAGGGACAGGGACAGGGACAGGGACAGGGACAGGGACAGGGACAGGGACAGGAGAGGAGAGGACAGGAGAGGAGAGGACACGTCAGTTCACCAAACTACATCAACCTTCCGTTTTCAAAGTGACAGAGAAAAGAACAGAAATAGTTTACACCTAGACTGGATATAGAAAGACATTAATATATATATATATATATATATATATATATAAACAAATATATACCATGGTTATTCTATTGATTTTGTATGTACTTTAAGGTATATTTTTAATGCATAACTCTTGCAATTTAAGATAAATGTTTTTGTCCTTGAATGTGCATACTGTTGTAGGCTATTTGCTCTTCGATTGTTATTTTAGTTTTTGCTAAAAAATGTTTTTCTATTTTTTGTGTTGCTAAATTTTGTATTTATTTGAATGTATTGTAAACGTTTTTTAATTGTAATTTGACCTCAGGAGGAATCTAAAATAAACTCTTCGTAGACTAGACTGTCCTCTCTGCAGTTAGCTGGAAGGTGTCCTGGCCCAAGGAAGCTCTGAGAAGGAAGGGAAGGGGTCAAAAGGTCTCAATTGTTCATAAATAATAGTTTGTTCATGAGCTGGTCACTGAGCTCTCATTGACTCCAATGCATTCTGCCAAACTTCCAGGGTAGTTTGGCTCCCACAAAAGTATCCATGAAAGTGTCATGGCGCAGCCCAGTCACGTGACCACTTCCCTTCCTTCTCAGAGCTTCCTTGTCCTGGCCCAGGCTGTACTCTATACCTGGAAGGTGTGTATGGTCCTGGCCCAGGCTGTACTCTATACCTGGAAGGTGTGTATGGTTCTGGCCCAGGCTGTACTCTATACCTGGAAGGTGTGTACTGGCCCAGGCTGTTCTCTATACCTGGAAGGTGTGTATGGTTCTGGCCCAGGCTGTTCTCTATACCTGGAAGGTGTGTATGGTTCTGGCCCAGGCTGTACTCTATACCTGGAAGGTGTGTATGGTTCTGGCCCAGGCTCTCTGCTGTTACCTGGAAGGTGTGTATGGTTCTGGCCCAGGCTGTTCTCTATACCTGGAAGGTGTGTATGGTTCTGGCCCAGGCTGTTCTCTATACCTGGAAGGTGTGTATGGTTCTGGCCCAGGCTGTTCTCTATACCTGGAAGGTGTGTATGGTTCTGGCCCAGGCTCTCTGCTGTTACCTGGAAGGTGTGTATGGTTCTGGCCCAGGCTGTTCTCTATACCTGGAAGGTGTGTATGGTTCTGGCCCAGGCTGTTCTCTATACCTGGAAGGTGTGTATGGTTCTGGCCCAGGCTCTCTGCTGTTACCTGGAAGGTGTGTATGGTTCTGGCCCAGGCGTGCTGCAGCCTGCACTCTCTCTGCAGTTCCCTGAAGTCCACTTTGATCAACCGCCCGTCGCAGTCGTCCAGCGTGAGGTAGCGGCTCCGCCTCTTGCCCTCCTCCTCTGTGGTCACGTCCTGCCACAGACAAACACACCAAACGGCCGCGGTTGAAGGTAACGTGATGCTAGTTCTGTCGCGTCCTCCTTGGCCTGAATCAACATGTTCAGGCTGTGAAACCCCCCAAAATAATCAGATGTGAACCGGGGACCTCCCACCCTGATAAGCACTTTGGAATGTATGAGTCTGCTGTTTCTTCGGCTAAAACAGCAGATCTACAAGATCCACAACAATTTACAATTTACAATTTAGGCATTTATCAGACGCTCTTAATCCAGAGCGACTTACATTAAGCAAGGGAAAAAAAGCAGGGGAATACATCACATGAAAACATTTATCATGAAACATGCGTAAGCTAAGAAAGTAACAGTGGAATATCTATAATGAAACTATACATATAAACTACCGACTATAAGCCGCACCTTTTTACCCATGATTTGAACCCTGCGGCTTATACAACGGTGCGGCTTATCTATGGATTTTTACAGCTAACGCAGAGCCATCTAAGGCTCTGAGCTAACGAAACGGCCACTAGGGGGCCACCTGCGGCTTATAGTCCGGTGCGGCTTGTATACGTACATATTTGGGATTTTCCCTAAATTTGGCTGGTGCGGCTTATATTCAGGTGCGCCTTATAGTCCGGAAATTACGGTATACATCTAAACTACTATGCTATACATATGTACTATGACGTGCCATGACTACATACAATGCACTTATGCTGTCTACATAACATGCTATAAGTCTGTATCAAATGCTATCTAAGTCTACACTTTGCGTAGCAAGGTGTTGTGAGCTTGTAGATCAGCTATTTACATGTTTCTGTTTGACCAGTTAGTATCGTAGTTGTTGCCTTTCACCGTCATGTGGGGAAAACCTATTATTTCAAAATAAAATAAAATAAAATAAAATAAAATAAAATAAAATAAAATAAAATAAAATAAAATAAAATAAAATAAAATAAAATAAAATAAAATAAAATAAAATAAAATAAAATAAAATAAAATAAAATAAAATAAAATAAAATAAAATAAAATAAGATAAGATAAGATAAGATAAGATAAGATAAGATTCTGACCTCCCTGATGAAGAATATCTCTCCGTTACAGAGGCGCAGCTTGTCTTTGTTCTCGGGGTCTCCGGTGGTCTCTCCGCCCTGGCTGGCCTCCTGGCTGGACGTTGCGCTGGCCTCCACACCCTCGGTGTTGTTGATGTATCCGTTCTTGGTGCAGCACACCTTGTCTCCGGGTTGAAACGACAGCTTGGTCTTGTGATTTCTGCCCGAAATGAGACTTGCACTGATGCAGAAATTAAGGCAAAATAAAAGAAAACATCCACGTTAAAATATTTCAACAAAAGCTTACGTTCTAAACGTAAATCATTTCCAAAGCAGGTGAATTTTAAATGCTTGGAAGTGATTTCTGGATAACTTGGGACCACTGACTACAATGGTCTATTCATAGAGACTTCTATTATTAAAGGAGAATTCCATGCTAGAAGACTTTCTTACCTTTATCCAGGTGTTATTTTGTGCAACAGCGCATTATTGGCCATTTCCCCTACCATAAGCCCTCAATTAATCGAATTGCATTGAATTGAATGGGGCATTGGGGTGTTAATTCGCTTATTTCCATCGCTCAAAAAGATATATTTTTGTATATGTATATCGTCTCTTCATAGTGTCAATAGTATCCCAAGCGGCACACTATAGTACTTATTTAGATGGAAACAATTGGCACAAAACCCCAACCCCCATTGAGGGCTTATATTAGGGGAAATTAGATCAATGTTTTTTGGCATATACATTATAAGGTATAAAAGAAGACATGAGGTACAGTATATACAGTATATAGAGTCACTCACTTGGTTGTGTGGTTGTTGTAATGTTTACAACACAGCTCGTTGATCAGCGCCACATCCACCCTGTAACAATACATTATGTGATATGATAAATATGTTGTACTTTGTGTTGCTTATAATTTTAAAATCTCTGTTGATTTTCTTTTTTTTGTACCTTCTGAAAGCAATGAACTGAGAGGTGCTGTCGTCCCTCAGGCCCGGAGCGGAGGCGATCAGTAACTTGATGGCATTCTGTACGTCTAAAGAAATAATAAACGAAGGTGGTTTAGCTCTCCCAAATCTTGAATTATACTATTGGTCTGCTCAAATTAAACGAATGACTGAATGGTTCCAGGAGTCTGACGATCCCCTGTGGAAAATAATAGAATCCCATCTCAGTCACCCAATTCCACTTAAATCTTTTACCTTTTGTAAATGCGAGTCTGTCAGGGCTCAACAAATCTTTCGTTGTTAACGGCATTTTATCAATGTGGCCAAAGTGTAAGAAATACTGTAAAATTCAAAAGAGTTTATCTGTCCTTTCACCGGTTTCTCATAACCCAGATTTACCGGCGAGTCTAAGTGAGATTGGTTTGCAAAGGTGGACTAACAAAGGTGTTAACACTTTGGGCTGTCTACTCAGTAGTACAAACATCAAGTCCTTTTCAGAGGTGAAGGAGGAATTCGGTCTATCTTCCACAAACTTATTCCAGAACTTACAATTAAGACACTTTTTACAATCTTTGCTTAGGAAAAATATTTTTAGGTCTCACATAGACGAGATAGAACAATGCATCATTAACACCCAATCTATGTTAAAATTCACTTCAAAGATTTATAAAATCCTTAATGGTAGAGTGACGTCATCCTTCCAGCCTCTGAAAGGGATATGGGAAAAAGATTTAAATGTTGTAATTGATCAGGAAACATGGACAACAATATGTGCAAAAGTAAATCTATCTTCACTTAGTCCTAGAATCCTAGAAAGCACTTAACCCCTGTTTGTCTAAACAAAATGTCCAGGGAGAACTCTCCCCTATGTAACAGATGCAAACTGCATTTGGGTACCTACCCGCATATGTTCTGGTCTTGTCCAAAAATCAAACCATTTTGGCAAATAATTCATGATCAAATCCTTAAAGTAAAATTGAGAAAATCTCCTCTGTTATACCTGTTGGGGGCAGACCCAAATGTAAAGTTGAGCTCTGCTCATAGGAAATGATTTGATCTATTTAGATTCTTGGCAAAGAAATGTATCTTAATTTTGTGGAAGACAGATGAAATACCCTCAGAACATTATGTGGGATGGCCCAAATAATGTCAATACTACCACTGGAGAGACTCAAGTATGAAACACAAAATAAGGCAGATGTATTCGTAGAGGTATGGACCCCCTTTTTAGATCATATTGAAGAGCGCATTTGACTCTGCGTAGGACGGAACCCACCTTAACGTGCACACATGCATTACACAACCCATGTACCACTTGGAAACTATTATTTATTATCTATTTTTATTTTATTTTTTATTTCTATTCTTTTCTATGTTTCTTCATTGTTGTTTTTATGTAAGTAACTGTCTTGTATGCAAGTCTGCTGTGTTGTCCTTGTGTCTATGTAAAGAAAACCCTCAAAATAAATAATGTAAAAAAATAAAAAAATAAAAAAATATGTATTACCTTTAGTATGCACTATAGTAGTTGTAAACTGGCTATCATAAACTCACTTATTTAGTGCCATCATCTATGTTAACCATCTAGATCAGGGGTGGGCAACTGGCGGCCCGGGGGCCACATGCGGCCCCCACCTTCACTTAATGCGGCCCGCATGTTAATATCAGAATACTGATATACTGTATTGATTTCAGCTGTTTACAATTCCAAACCCGCTTTAATTACTTCATGACTAGTATTAAATGACTAGTACTAAATGACTAGCATTAAAATGTTTATCTTTTGTGTCCAATGTAGTTATGTTAACAGTTCATAAAGATAACAATAACTATAACTACATGCATTTGAAATTCAATAAAAAGGTTACTTTTCAGGATTCCAATAGCAAAAAAAAAATCAGGTTTTCAATTCAAATATAGCAAAAATAGCTGATCTACAAGCTCAAAACGTGTCGCATTGAGACGCGTTGTGAGCTTGTAGATCGGCTAATTTAGCTATGACAGGAATATGTACAGTACTGTGGCCCCTCTGGAGTGAGTGTGGAAATATATTGGCCCTCGCCATCATTGCCCACCCCTGATCATCCTTTTGTGAGAACTTTAATCTGAAATCAGTGAAATCCAATAGATAGATAATAACACCTCTTGTACTCCAGTGTTGTTTTGGGCAGAACATTTTGAGTTTAGTTTTAGTCATGGTCTCTTGAATAGTTTTAATTTAGTTTTAGTCACATTTTAGTCTCCCGGAATGTCTTAGTGTTAGTCTCATTTTTATTTGTTGACGAAATTGTCAATATATTTAGTCTTAGTTTTAGTCGTCATAGCTTTGTTTTTATTTAGTGTCCATTTAATTTTCGTCAGTGAAAAAAGGTAGTCGACGGACATTTCTCGTCTTGGTTTTAGTCGACGAAATCAACACCGTTGTTGTACTCACCATCGTCAGACTAGTGTAACAGTATTATATAATTACACAAAATATGATACAAATAAGTGCTTCTACCTGACTTAATTCTCCATGGTTCATGTGTATGAATACATAGTGCATTAGAGGTCACAGCCCCTTTAAGTCTCCCCCTTTTGCCCCCTGTATAAATGTCCTGCCACACCGCCACCTCTTCCTTCTGTACTTCCGTCTTGGAACGAGGTGGGTGTCTTTGTTGACTTCTCTGTATATATAACATAATAAGAATTGTACTTGCAAATTGATTTATAAGTGTTTGTTTAACTCTGTTTAGGAGTCTTTGCACTACTGAGAACTAACGTGGCGACATGTCTGTTGTTATTCTTTGTCAGGTATGTTACGTTTTATTATTTGTTGTGTTACTGTCGCTCGTTCCTTCTGTACTTCCGTCTTGGAACGAGAGAGGAGTCTTTGCACTACGAAGAACTAACGTGGAGACGTGTCTGTTGTTATTCTTTGTGAGAATAAAACGTGGTTTCCAAAGAGAGTTCTGGGTCCGTCTGTCCATTCAACACAACGCAGAGAGAGAGAGACACAGATTACAGTAGTACTCACCATCGTCAGACTAGTACTCACCATCGTCAGACTAGTACTCACCATCGTCAGACTAGTACTCACCATCGTCAGACTAGTACTCACCATCATCAGACTAGTACTCACCATCGTCAGACTAGTACTCACCATCATCAGACTAGTACTCACCATCGTCAGACTAGTACTCACCATCGTCAGACTAGTACTCACCATCATCAGACTAGTACTCACCATCGTCAGACTAGTACTCACCATCGTCAGACTAGTACTCACCATCGTCAGACTAGTACTCACCATCATCAGACTCCTCCTTGGGCAGACGTATATGGATGAACTTCTTGTCCGCGGCGGCCATCTTGCTCATCCCGTTCAGGTCCACGACGGCGTCGAACTCCAGGTTCCTGTAGGAGACCTTCCTCATCCCCATGTCTGCGATTCTGGAAACCATGGAGGTTGGTTCTGTTAACACGCCGTTATTGCGAACGCAGTGAGCACTTACTATGAGACCTAGCAGATAATGTCTGTCTGTCTGTCTGTCTGTGTGTCCGTGTGTCTGTCCCGCTATCCAAATATGGAGTGTGTTACATCAGCAATCACTCAGCTCCATATATGGGCACAAAAGGGGCCAGATCATTATGCTACTGTATAACTATATCTCTGACAGAAAATGCATCTGTTTATAGTTTCACAAGATAGTTTTACCCAGTGTTAATTTTAATTTGAAATTGAAATTGAAATTGAATTTGAATTTGAGAGAGAGAGAGAGAGAGAGAGAGA
This sequence comes from Protomyctophum bolini, assembly GCF_963924005.1. Taxonomy (NCBI): domain Eukaryota; kingdom Metazoa; phylum Chordata; class Actinopteri; order Myctophiformes; family Myctophidae; genus Protomyctophum; species Protomyctophum bolini. Next base: position 2,239,504 of record NC_137869.1, read on the forward strand.
GAGAGGTAGTGTTTCTCTCCCCAACACATATATAGATCAAGTCTGAAGTCCGTCACAAGGGCCAGTCAGATTAGAGTTAACAGCCACAGGCTTCAATTCAAATTTACAATTTACAACTCAGGCATTTAGCGGACGGACCCTCTTAATCCATTTACATAATAAGCAAGAACAACACAAGGTAATACATCTGTCTACATAACATGCTATCTTAACCGGCTTACGGCCAGTGACGTGCCTGACGTAGTGAAAGCATTAAGTGCATGTGCTACAAATATTATCATAAATATTGGTGTGTGTGTGTGTGGCATTGTTTCTCAACATGCACGGGAAAGTGTATGTGATCTAAAGCAGGGGTTCTCATAGTGTCACCAGGGTCATCTATTTTTTGAGTGGTGCAACACTCCAAGGAACAGCAATGTCCGTGTTAACCTATACACTGACACCGAGGCGCGTCAAGCCCTTGACTCCGCCCACCCCAGGGAGAAGTTGTGATTTGCTCTCGTTCACTGCAATGCAATTTGCGGCATTTTCAAAACAATATTGCGCAGATTAGCGATTATTATCAAACGTATTTGCAATGCCATACGTTGAAAGATCTGTTGCCCGTGGACAATAAGGCACGTTATACCTCCGCAAGTTAGATATTATCGGCATAGATGTTTGTCCGTATGTGATTAAGGATTGGACCAAGTTGCATTGGCAGCCATAGAAAATTCTTACCCCGGGCTAAAACCGGATGTGACGTTTTTTGGCGTTCCTGTCTTGCTCGGTGTCAGTGTATGTGACTGTATGTGTATGTATGTGTGACTATGATTACCAGTAGGGGCAAAAGTGCCAGAAACAGAGAGAGAGAGATAGTGCTGCACTGTGTCGTGGAAATTTAGGGATAAACATTGTAATAATACTCCAAGTTACAAGCTGTTTTCTGTCCGGCTGTTTGTTTATGATGCCACTGCCCCATTTGGTGAATGCCTTGAGGCTATCTATATGTTGGGGGTTGTCTGTGTGGGAGCAAGCTATATAGGCTGTTGTTTCTTGTCATTCTGAGAGCCAGACTGGGGTTTCCATGCATGAACACGTCATGTAAGTCTTGTCTCCTTACTCGAGTAAAATCCTTATACTATATAACTCTGACATTTTGTGCTGCCTCATTATTCATTGTTTATGAATTGTCTTTTGAGTATGTGTCCCACAGATTGCCTTGACAGATTTGAAGGTTTCCTACCGAGATGAGTGCTGTATGGGCTTGGCGTCTCGGCCTGGTGGGTAAAGTTCTGTCTTTCGGCTGGGTCGACATCGCGCAAGTGAGTATTATGGGTCTGTTTGGATGTTCAGAAAATGAGGTATTGCATTTGTTCAGGGTTTTAAAGTATCAGTGATGAATTTGGTTGTGATCACGATAGGCGTGGCCTATATTTAAAGAGGGAAACTGTGAAGTTTTGCCTTTCATATGTGCATATGAGAGACGGAGGGACAGTGTTTGGTTGGTTGAATGACTTATGGAGGTCTGACGAATTGTACCAGTGTACATTTTGGGGAAAAAAAGGGTAGTCTATTCAATAAATCATTCATTGTTGCCTGCTGTCTAATAGGGGGACATGGTCCTGCCTAGGGTCCTGTTGTTTTCTGAAGCAACGAAAATTGGCTAGCCAGTGTGTGAATGTAGGCCTACTGTGTTTGAGTGTTTTTGCCTATCTGCCTGTGTGTGTGTGTGTGTGTGTGTGATAGGGGCAATGTGAGAGGATGACTGTGGAAATGGGAAGATTTAATGGTTTAAAATTCAGCCTAAAATTAAAATGGAGTTATGAGAATGCCTGAGACAGAGGTATACCTAAGAGGTAAAGTAATACATTTTAATCACATAATTCTCGAGACGAGAAAACGTTATACGAAATAGTTCCAAAAATAGGGATAAAACTAAGGAAGTGAAACTAAGAAGTGAATAAGAGTACCTACAGAATGTGTATGGAGTACATATGTCGCGATGTATACTGTTGGAAAGTGTGAGTGTACACATGTGTATGAGTGGAAATGCTCAAATTTGTGAAGAACATTTTTTTTAGGCCTGTAGAAGATATTTCGGTGCATTTATGGACAGTTTATTAGTTTTTGGTGTGCTGAAATCATAAGATATTCTATTATAGATATTGTTCTGTGTCATATGTGGAGTTGAAGTAATCCTGATAAAATAGCAGGCCTATAATAGTTAAGTCTATTAACTACATTATATAACTATATAATATAATTATATATGTGGGGCTGAAGTAATCTTGATGAAAAAGCAACTACAAAAAACCTCATATGGTCGGTTGAGTGTCTGATTAGGTTAATTTTATGTTAGTATGGGTTTTTCGAACTCAAAACTTTGATCAGTGACTGTCTAAGGTAGAGACTTGTTTTCCTTAACATGGCATGATAGCTTGCCCAGGGGGGGGCTATTCAGTATTCTACGGCTCCCTGCAAAGGGCGTTGTCGCGAAATTTTATCTAAATTCTCCAGGCAAGCCATGCCTGATTAGTAGGCCAGGACAGGATATTGTTGTTGTAAATCGCTCTGGATTGAGAGCGTCCTTTCAATAGTATATTGGACAGTGTGTCAATTAGTTTAGTAAGATTGTGAGATAAAGATAACTTGATTTTGTTAAATTGCGGATCTACTATGTGCACGAGGCATGTTGTTTAAATTGTAGTCAGTTTGAGAAAGCGAAGAGAAGTAGGAACATAAAGAATAGTATGATGTTAATGTTAAACTGTTTAAGGTTTAAGATAAAACAGAATGGAAAAATGTTACGGAAGTATAGTAGAGAATGTGGCCGGGATTATAAGTACCTCAATAAGATTAGGATCTAGGAACATAAAAATAGGCTGAAAATATATCACTGAGTATGATGTATGCAATCAATGCATTCAAAAGAGCTGAAAGAAGGAAAGAAGAGTTTTATGGACTCATAATAGTGATTATTGTTTAAGTTGTTTAAGTTTGCCATAACCATAGTGTTAGGGTTAAATTAAGGACGTAAAATGTGGCTCGGGTGGTTTGTGTAATATAGGCTGTCGTAAAAGCAGGAAAAGATGCAAAGGAATGTGGAGTGCTTCACCCCATGCGGTGCAAAATAATGCTTGGAGGTAGTGGTTTGTTGAAATAATCAGTTGAGGAAGAAACAGATGGTGTTCTATAGGGACCTTAGGTAATTGTCTGGTAGAGAAAGAAATTAAGTAAGTAATTATTATATCAGGTTGGGTAATCTACAGTATGTCTTAAAGTGTAAATCTGCAGTATACAATTTTTTTAAATCATATATATACCAATGTAACCCATTATGGGTGGGATGCTAAATAGGAGCAGCACATTTAGTGGGCATTGTTTTTTTAAATAGCTTAAATTAGTTAAGTGCATTGTAGACATTGTCTCTATCAGAATGGGGAGCAAAACGAAATTTGGGTAGATAGTAACCACAGTAGCATAGTCTATTAACTTCACTATGAATTATAGTGAGGGGTTAAGCCCTCATGGAAATTAAATTATAATGATACATGGTATTGTTACAATGCCTCGTTCTGATACAGCTGAACATTGGTCTTATACATCTTAAAAGAGTTAAGTAGTAATTGCATGTATTGCATCTATTTGCCCGGTATAAGAAATGGGGCAGCGCTTGTGATTAGCAAAGTTGAATAGCATGTGACAGAGATATGACATTATTTGAAGGACAGGAACCCAAAAAGTTAAAATACGGAATAGAACATAGCGGCTATGGTTGCAAACGTTAGTGTGCAGTGGATTGCAATATTATGCAAAGATAAGTGTGCAGCTGTCAATAAAGCCTCATCGTTCTGTTGGAAAGAGGATACCACGGTCAAATTCAACCTGCTGGTTTTGTTTTTTCCAGTATGAGGGGGTTGATACAGCAGAACGAACTGAACTGAACATTGGTCACTAACATGGACATTGATGCACTGACATCGTGAGATGGAACATTATGGCAAACAGTGATGTGAAAGAGACTGGGGATTTCTGGGAAATCACTGGACACTGGGAGTTCGGGATCTGAAGGAAACAGATTCTTGAACCCAACACGTTTGTGACAACTGAGTGCGACAACTGAGTGCAAGAGAAGCTATTTTTGTGACTGACTGTGTGGTTTTCTCTGCAGTTATGGAGGGGTGAGGTTGAGCTGACAGATGAACATTGATCAAATGATAGTGAGTACAGAGTTGTACGGAGTTGCGTTTGTGATTGTAGCTGCTATAAAACAAAATAGGTTGTATTAACTAAAATGTAGTACTGTGCTGTTGCAAGACCATTATCTGAGTTTCTGTGACATGGTTAAAATAGAGACAATAAAACCTTTTCTGAATGTTAATGAGTTTACAACATGGTCAAGGCAATAAATCCCCAGTACTATGATCAGCTGCTCAGAGGTCGTAGCCTTGCTGAGCCATAGGGTCATAGGGCAGGAGCCTATCCCCTGTTTCTGTAGCGTGAGGCAGCTTGATGTACAAGTACACCCTCTGGACATGACGCTAGTATGTCGTAGGTGCTTGCCCAAATTCAACCCTTGATGCTGAGTGTCAAGTGGGGAGGCATTGGGTCCCATTTTTACAGTCTTTGGTATGACCCGGCCGGGGATTGAACCCCAGCCTCACAGTCTCAGGGTGGACACTAACCACAAGGGAAGAATTACGTGGTCAGAGTTTAGATACTAAAATACTAATATAAATTAGTGGAGTTCAATAGTACAGTACTAAATAAGTAATAAGTAGATGGACAGTTGGTTCTACTAGTACTAAATAAGTAATAAGTAGATGGACAGTTGGTTCTACTGCAGTCATATAGGTCATGTTGAGTTAAAATCTGTAGAAATGTAGGCAGTGTACCATTAGTCAAATCTCTACATTGTATCGTATCGGTTAGATAATTAATTAGGATGCAAGTACAGTAAGGATACATGACGGTTTTGATCGAAGCTATATTGTGCTGCACTAGGACTGGTGAATTTGAATTAGTAAATGGAATGGGAGAAGCGGAAAGTGTTTTCGCATATCAGATAGTGGTGATATTAGTAAGGAGGATACGGTCTCTGAACAAACAGAGGCACCACTAAATTCTAGCCCAACCATTCAATACAGTAGTAAGAGCAATTATAAGCTGTGCAATCGTCATCTAAATAAATAGTAAGAGCAATTATAAGCTGTGCAATCGTCATCTAAATAAATAAATAAGTATATGAGCAGGAAGAGAAAAAAGACACTGACGTCAGGACAAGAAGTAATAGTGATTAAATTATTTCTATTGATGTATTGGCTGTATGAGTTGAATTTAAGACATACTGTACTGGGATAACCTGTTTACATGATCAGATTGTGATCAAGGCTGGGCTTAAAAATGATAAGGATCATATTGATGAGTTACACATTGTTCGATTAGCTGTAGGGTCCAGTAGGAGGCTGTATACCACGGATTGGATGGAACCTATAAAAACATTACATGTACCTCTGCTGGTCTGTGAGCTGGTGAGTTTTGTAATACTTAATGTAACTGGATATAGATTAATCCGTTCTATATGAAGTGTCATAATCCTCTAGATGAGGAATGGAGAAAGTATAGGAAGATAGTCATCATAGTCTCAGGAAGACAGGGAATAATAGTGAACCACAAAAGATGTGCTCTTCTTGCCAGGTGACTAATGAATTGTACATTGGTTAAACGTTGTTTAATGTGCTCCTAAAATTGAGCTCTAGAGATGCACGTGCAAAACGCATGGTAGTTTAAAAGTTAAAAGTTCCTGTGTAGTTTTGATTACACTATTGATTTGAGTGTCATTTGTGAACTTTAATACTAGAATAGAGTGCTATAATGGTGCATTCACAATAGGATGAAGTCTGTGGTGCTTTTCGCTGTATTCTCGGAAGGCAGTAAAATGAGTCCGCGGTGAGGCCTGTGAGTAAGATTCTAGATGCCTGACTAGTCTTGTTTCGGGGGACGCCCCGGAAATAGACAAAGTACGGAAATACAATGTGTTTCCTGTATAAATGTTATGTTCTGATCCAGTTTTCTGATTAGGTCCAAGGAGGAGGAGGCGGTTCAAGATGCATGTTGTATCATAAGATTGATTACTCACATGGTTGTGGTATGAAGTACTAACGGAAATTACTAATCTCTGATGGGAATTAAAGTTGTGCATGTGCGCCGGAAATGGTTATATTGCTGTGTTTACAGGAGGAACGTATCATTGGATTTTGGGAATCAAATCTGTGAGTATTACATGGATAAAATATGCATCATCTATCATCTTGATGTTCTGAAGATATTTTCTATGTGCATAGAAATTTTACCTGCTGTATGTTGTATAGTAGAGACATAAGGATGTATTCAGAGATAGGGCTGAGTGATAGTTAGTGTAAGCAACGTGGGTATAGAATGAGCTCAGTTCCATATGGGTTCTCCATCCGAGGCGATACTTGTATGGGCACATATGCTTACTGGGTTAGGGGTCAGCTGGTAGCCAGCTGTAGACATTGGAAAGGTAGTGGACTAGCCATAAATGAGATCCAGCTAAGATAAGAAGTTCATGCAGACCCCTAGGCTTTAATTGCACCCCCAGTAAAAGGCTCTGTTCTCACAGGCTGAGAGTAAAGACTCTGAGAGAGAGCTTTAAATTAAATGCCACTTACTGTACACCTTCTGTGAGTAAGGAACCAACCGTCTATAAAGTACAACTGACTGGTATATACATGTGTCCATGTTAATATGATTTATCATATTCCCGTCATATTACAAAGTGTTGAGTCCACCATCAACAGTAATAGGTAGAGTAGGGTGTTTTTACAAATTGGTTTGTAGTGTGTTCCTTTCAGCTCCATGATGATGAGAAGAGTCTGTTTGGAAAAACATGACAGCATGGCTTAGGAGATGATGATGATGTGACTAGTCTGCTACTATGACGTCTCCACACTGATGTTCCTGAATGAGGAGTTATGTGCTGTTAGCACTCTGGACTCTGGATTGTGCGATCATGTGCTCTGGATTCTGTGATCATGCTTCGGAAGCTGCGTCACCTGTGTGGTGACATTGTCTGGTCTTTCGGAAAGCTGCAACGTGTGCGGCTGTTCTGTCAAAATGGCCAATCTGCAAGCTCGCAACATGTCTGGGCCCTGAGGATGTGATGAACATTGGTGCTCTGTGCTTATGTTCCGTGAAGGAGCGAAAGAGACTTTCGGTTTTGTTTGCTCTGTGTGGTTTTAACTACATGGGACCTGCAGTGCGCTGTCTGTGAAGTGTGCAAGTGGACAGTTCTGAATGGACACTCTCTGGTGCTGAGATGTTTTCTTGAGTCCGATGTCTGCAACGGTTGTTGTATGTTTAATTTGGCGTTGCCTTATTTGTTTATTGTTGTAAAACCATTGTGTCACTGTATATCGTAGGCTGTAAGCGGTCGTTCTATGACGAAGAGGGCCATGTAGGAATTTCTCCTGTGTATCTAACATTTTGTGTTCCAGGTTTTTGCCTGCATCTGCGATGTACTGATAAATGGTGTTTATGAGTTTTTAAATGTTTAAAAGTGGGGTAATGTCGTGGAAATTTAGGGATAAACATTGTAATAATACTCCAAGTTACAAGCTGTTTTCTGTCCGGCTGTTTGTTTATGATGCCACTGCCCCATTTGGTGAATGCCTTGAGGCTATCTATATGTTGGGGGTTGTCTGTGTGGGAGCAAGCTATATAGGCTGTTGTTTCTTGTCATTCTGAGAGCCAGACTGGGGTTTCCATGCATGAACACGTCATGTAAGTCTTGTCTCCTTACTCGAGTAAAATCCTTATACTATATAACTCTGACATTTTGTGCTGCCTCATTATTCATTGTTTATGAATTGTCTTTTGAGTATGTGTCCCACAGATTGCCTTGACAACTGTTGCCTGCTAATGAGAGAGAGAGAGAGAGAGAGAGAGAGGGGAGTTGCACCACTCAGTTCACACGGGTGTAAATATTTGATGGGGTCCTTGGCACAAAATATTTTTAACGGCCAAATACACATTAATTTAGGGGTCCTTGACACTGTCCTAGGATGATTAAATCAACCACTGTATGTTATCATCCGTCGTTGTGGCATTTTTCCATGTTTGCTAAACCACTTTGGGTGTGGTTCTATTCCTTCTATTGACTGACACCAGGAACAATATAGGCTACTGTAAGCATTGATGACGGTATATACACACCTAATATGACATGCAGGGCCCCATAGCTCAGTGGTTAGAGCACTGGTCTTGTAAACCAGGGGTCGCGAGTTCAATTCTCGCTGGGGCCTATCAGCTTTTTAACCAGAGTTGATGAAAGCTCCACACCGCATGCATGCACGCAAACTCTTCTTGATTTGGACTAATCCTCATGAAGTTGTACATTTTAATTGAAGCCTGTGGCTGTTAACTCTAATCTGACTGGCCCTTGTGACGGACTTCAGAGTTGATCTATATATGTGTTGGGGAGAGAAACACTACCTCTCTCTCTCTCTCTCAAATTCAATTTCAATTTCAATTTCAATTTCAAATTAAAATGAACACTGGGTAAAACTATCTACAGACAGACAGACATGATCTGCTAGGTCTCATAGTAAGTGCTCACTGCATTCGCAATTAGACCTAGCAGATCATGTCTGTCTGTCTGTCCGTGTGTCCGTGTGTCTGTCCCGCTATCCAAATATGGAGTGTGTTGCATCAGCAATCACTCAGCTCCATATATGGGCACAAAAGGGGCCAGGTCCACATACAGTAACAGCGGGACAGACAGACAGACAGACAGACATGATCTGCCGGGTCTCAGCTGCGTTCGCTTCCCGCGTTTGCACACACACACACCAATATTTATGATAATATTTGTAGCACATGCACTTAATGCTTTCACTACGTCAGGCACGTCACTGGCCGTAAGCCGGTTAAGATAGCATGTTATGTAGACAGATGTATTACCTTGTGTTGTTCTTGCTTATTATGTAAATGGATTAAGAGGGTCCGCTAAATGCCTGAGTTGTAAATTGTAAATTTGAATTGAAGCCTGTGGCTGTTAACTCTAATCTGACTGGCCCTTGTGACGGACTTCAGACTTGATCTATATATGTGTTGGGGAGAGAAACACTACCTCTCTCTCTCTCTCTCTCTCTCTCTCTCTCAAATTCAAATTCAATTTCAATTTCAATTTCAAATTAAAATTAACACTGGGTAAAACTATCTTGTGAAACTATAAACAGATGCATTTTCTGTCAGAGATATAGTTATACAGTAGCATAATGATCTGGCCCCTTTTGTGCCCATATATGGAGCTGAGTGATTGCTGATGTAACACACTCCATATTTGGATAGCGGGACAGACACACGGACACACAGACAGACAGACAGACAGACATGATCTGCTAGGTCTCATAGTAAGTGCTCACTGCATTCGCAATTAGACCTAGCAGATCATGTCTGTCTGTCTGTCCGTGTGTCCGTGTGTCTGTCCCGCTATCCAAATATGGAGTGTGTTGCATCAGCAATCACTCAGCTCCATATATGGGCACAAAAGGGGCCAGGTCCACATACAGTAACAGCGGGACAGACAGACAGACAGACAGACATGATCTGCCGGGTCTCAGCTGCGTTCGCTTCCCGCGTTTGCGCGTCTTACTGGTCATATATACAGTTAATATGTGCGTGTGTGTTTGTGTGTGTGTGCGTTAGGTTGCGCACAGGTGGTAATAAAATAACCATGCTGTTTTCGTGCTCAGACACACACACACATAGCTTCGTAAGGGAGTGGTCAAATATATATATGTAATATATTTACAGTCCAGCGTTCCTGACTATGAGCTGGGACTCAGCGCGGTGGATATATGTGTACAGTATATTTACAGTCCAGCGTTCCTGACGATGAGCTGAGACTCAGCGCGGTGGTTGGTCTTCATCTCGATGGCCCAGGAGCGGACCTTCAGACTGTGGAACAGGTCACACAGCGTGTTGCCAGGTTGGATGCTGGGCAGCTGTCTGATGTCGCCTGCAAGCAACACACACTTATTGGTAAATTTATATATGCACTAAAACACCAAAAATCGAGAGTAATGGCTGCGTGTGATATTGAACAGTATCAATACGGCTGTATCAATAGAATAATTATGTCATAGCTCATAGGTATATGTGGGGGCCTCATATTTGGTCCTCCAGATTCCTAAGGCCGCCCCTGCATCACCTAATCAACATGAGTTGGACTGTAATATATTAGAGCCCCTCACTTCACACAGGTGTGATTTCTTTTGTTTTACTCTGGCCCTGCAGGATTGGGATGGGATGGGAGTGAAAATCCACTCCTGTGCCAGTCTCTGGTGTAGAGTAGCTCTGGTCCATAGCCTTCTATTCTACTGCTTCAGTATAAGAGTAGCTCTGGTCCATAGCCTTCTATTCTACTGCTTCAGTATAAGAGTAGCTCTGGTCCATAGCCTTCTACTGCTTCAGTATAAGAGTAGCTCTGGTCCATAGCCTTCTATTCTACTGCTTCAGTATAAGAGTAGCTCTGGTCCATAGCCTTCTACTGCTTCAGTATAAGAGTAGCTCTGGTCCATAGCCTTCTATTCTACTGCTTCAGTATAAGAGTAGCTCTGGTCCATAGCCTTCTATTCTACTGCTTCAGTATAAGAGTAGCTCTGGTCCATAGCCTTCTACTGCTTCAGTATAAGAGTAGCTCTGGTCCATAGCCTTCTATTCTACTGCTTCAGTATAAGGCTATGGGACCAGTCTCTGGTGTAGAGAATCAGATGTGTGGGCCAGTCTCTGGTGTAGAGGGGTCAGATGTGTGGGCCAGTCTCTGGTGTAGAGGGGGGGGGGGGGGGGGGGGGTCAGGCCTCACCCAGGATGATGAACTTCCTGAGCCGTGCGTGCGTGGTGAGCATGGAGAGGACGGAGTGGAGCAGCTGGACGCACACCAGGCTGCCCTCGTCCACCACCAGGACGCGCACGGCCGCGAACTTCCACTCCGACGGAGCGCCGTCCTCGTCCTTCTGGGACGTCATGAAGCTCCACAGCACCTGCAGGGAGGAGGACGTGGTCCATGTCTTTAACCCGTTCTGAGTCTGACCCCAGATCAGATTCTACAAATGTTCTTCTACATCCTGACAGTTTTCCATTCTGACCTGAGATCAGGTTCTAAAAACGTTCTTCTACATCCTGACAGTTTTCCATTCTGACCTGAGATCAGATTCTAAAAATGTTCTTCTACATCCTGACAGTTTTCCATTCTGACCTGAGATCAGGTTCTAAAAATGTTCTTCTACATCCTGACAGTTTTCCATTCTGACCTGAGATCAGGTTCTAAAAATGTTCTTCTACATCCTGACAGTTTTCCCATTCTGACCTGAGATCAGATTCTAAAAACGTTCTTCTACATCCTGACAGTTTTCCATTCTGACCTGAGATCAGATTCTAAAAACGTTCTACATCCTGACAGTTTTCCATTCTGACCTGAGATCAGATTCTAAAAATGTTCTTCTACACCAAGCAGGGAGGAAGACGTGTGAAGATGTCTTTAACCCGTTTTTGGACCTGAGATCAGATAAAAAAAATGTCTTCTACATCCTGACAGTTTTCTGAAAAATCCATGTTTCTATGTCAGTGGTCCCCAAAATTATATGTAATTGGCCGCCGACCCCCAACCGAAATATATTGTTCCAGGGACCCCCCCAGAAGCAAAGATTTGAGTTAAAAACGTTCGCTCTGAAAGAATATATATTCAAATATTTTCACCACATTTAAAAAAAAATAGCAGATCTACAAGCTCGTATATCTGCTATTTTTCAATATCTAAAGCATAAACAAAATGCTTAAAACACCAAAAGGGGGTCCCGTAAAGAATGGGTGCCATATTTAGCCAGTAAAAACGCAAATGTGCCTAAGCCTAGTAGCCTTAGTGGTCGTTCCGTCGCGTGCGTTTTCATCCTAATGATATTTCCGAGGCGTGTCATAGAACCAGTAATACACATACACATAATCCTATATCATAATCTATATCCTATATCATAATCTATAATGTACATTGTTTAACCCATTTAGACCTGAGGATGATTGTACAAATGTCATCTAAAAAATAAATTCAAGGTCAAGTTAAAAACTCACTTATTTAGGTTACATTTTATCTTGTAAACTTTTATTTTGACCATCATTGTTGTCAATTTGTTTCTGCTCTTATTCTTTGGTGTGTTTGCTCCTTTGTGCCTTGTTGTTTTAACTTGATTGTTTATATTGTTGTTTTTACTGTATTTTGTAACTTTGTTTTGTGCTCTATAAATAAAATGTACTTACTTACTTACTAAATCATGACAGTTTTCTGAAAAACCCCATGTTTCGCGGTGAAGCAGGTCCTTATTAACACCCTGAATGGTCTTTAAGCCCACCTGGTGCAGGGTGTAGGGTCCTTATTAACACACTGAATGGTCTTTAAGCCCACCTGGTGCAGAGTGTAGGGTCCTTATTAACACCCTGAATGGTCTGAATGCCCACCTGGTGCAGAGTGTAGGGTCCTTATTAACACCCTGAATGGTCTTTAAGCCCACCTGGTGCAGAGTGTAGGGTCCTTATTAACACCCTGAATGGTCTTTAAGCCCACCTGGTGCAGAGTGTAGGGTCCTTATTAACACCCTGAATGGTCTAAATGCCCACCTGGTGCAGAGTGTAGGGTCCTTATTAACACCCTGAATGGTCTTTAAGCCCACCTGGTGCAGAGTGTAGGGTCCTTATTAACACCCTGAATGGTCTGAATGCCCACCTGGTGCAAAGTGTAGGGTCCTTATTAACACCCTGAATGGTCTGAATGCCCACCTGGTGCAGAGTGTAGGCGGTGAAGCAGGTCTTCTTGGTCAACAGCGAGGCGGCTCGGCCCGTCGGGGCGGTCAACAGGACCTCGTCTGCACCGCAGAACACCGCGGCGGCTTTCTCCCCCTCCTCCTCCTCCCCCCGCTGGGGCTCCTCCCCGTCGTCCAATCGGGGGAGGAGGGGCGGAGCCTCCTCCTCGTCGTGGTCGTCCCAGCCCGTCGTGTCGTTCTCGAAGGCGGCGCAGGCGCTCTGGATCTCCGCCGTGTCGTTGGCGCTGCGCTGAGCGATGGCCGCCTTGAACAGCAGGCTGACCACCGTGGTCTTCCCACAGCCGCCCTGTGGGGACGGAGCAGTGGTTTTAGGGTTTAGGAACAGCAGGCTGACCACCGTGGTCTTCCCACAGCCGCCCTGTGGGACGGAGCATTGGTTTAAGGGTTTAGGAACAGCAGGCTGACCACCGTGGTCTTCCCACAGCCGCCCTGTGGGACGGAGCAGTGGTTTAAGGGTTTAGGAACAGCAGGCTGACCACCGTGGTCTTCCCACAGCCGCCCTGTGGGACGGAGCAGTGGTTTAACCCTAACCCACAGCCGCCCTGTGGGACGGAGCAGTGGTTTAACCCTAACCCACAGCCTCCCTGTGGGACGGAGCAGTGGTTTAACCCTAACCCACAGCCGCCCTGTGGGACGGAGCAGTGGTTTAACCCTAACCCACAGCCTCCCTGTGGGACGGAGCAGTGGTTTAACCCTAACCCACAGCCTCCCTGTGGGACGGAGCAGTGGTTTAACCCTAACCCACAGCCTCCCTGTGGGACGGAGCAGTGGTTTAACCCTAACCCACAGCCTCCCTGTGGGACGGAGCAGTGGTTTTAGGGTTTAGGAACAGCAGGCTGACCACCGTGGTCTTCCCACAGCCTCCCTGTGGGACGGAGCAGTGTTTATAAACAAATCCCAAAATGTTTATAAACAAATCACAAATGTTTATAAACAAATCACAAATGTTTATAAACAAATCACAAATGTTTATAAACAAATCACAAATGTTTATAAACAAATCCCAAAATGTTTATAAACAAATCACAAATGTTTATAAACAAATACCAAAATGTTTATAAACAAATCCCATGAGACTTGGTCCTACCCCCCCGACCATGAGACTTACTACAGGCCAACTGGTAGTGGTCCTACCCCCCCCCCCATGAGACTTAAAAATCCCAAATGTTTATAAACAAATCCCAAATGTTTGTAAACAAATCCCAAATGTTTATAAACAAATCACAAATGTTTATAAACAAATACCAAAATGTTTATAAACAAATCACAAATGTTTATAAACAAATACCAAAATGTTTATAAACAAATCCCATGAGACTTGGTCCTACCCCCCCGACCATGAGACTTACTACAGGCCAACTGGTAGTGGTCCTACCCCCCCCCATGAGACTTACAAATCCCAAATGTTTATAAACAAATACCAAATGTTTGTAAACAAATCCCAAATGTTTATAAACAAATCACAAATGTTTATAAACAAATCCCAAATGTTTGTAAACAAATCCCAAAATGTTTATAAACAAATCACAAATGTTTATAAACAAATCACAAATGTTTATAAACAAATCACAAATGTTTATAAACAAATACCAAAATGTTTATAAACAAATCCCATGAGACTTGGTCCTACCCCCCCGACCATGAGACTTACTACAGGCCAACTGGTAGTGGTCCTACCCCCCCCCCCCCCCATGAGACTTACAAATCCCAAATGTTTATAAACAAATCCCAAATGTTTGTAAACAAATCCCAAAATGTTTATAAACAAATCACAAATGTTTATAAACAAATCACAAATGTTTATAAACAAATCACAAATGTTTATAAACAAATACCAAAATGTTTATAAACAAATCCCATGAGACTTGGTCCTACCCCCCCGACCATGAGACTTACTACAGGCCAACTGGTAGTGGTCCTACCCCCCCCCCCCCCCATGAGACTTACAAATCCCAAATGTTTATAAACAAATCCCAAATGTTTGTAAACAAATCCCAAAATGTTTATAAACAAATCACAAATGTTTATAAACAAATCACAAATGTTTATAAACAAATCACAAATGTTTATAAACAAATACCAAAATGTTTATAAACAAATCCCATGAGACTTGGTCCTACCCCCCCGACCATGAGACGTACTACAGGCCAACTGGTAGTGGTCCTACCCCCCCCATGAGACTTACAAGTCCCAAATGTTTATAAACAAATCCCAAATGTTTGTAAACAAATCCCAAATGTTTATAAACAAATCACAAATGTTTATAAACAAATCACAAATGTTTATAAACAAATACCAAAATGTTTATAAACAAATCCCATGAGACTTGGTCCTACCCCCCCGACCATGAGACTTACTACAGGCCAACTGGTAGTGGTCCTACCCCCCCCATGAGACTTACAAATCCCAAATGTTTATAAACAAATCCCAAATGTTTGTAAACAAATCCCAAAATGTTTATAAACAAATCACAAATGTTTATAAACAAATACCAAAATGTTTATAAACAAATCACAAATGTTTATAAACAAATACCAAAATGTTTATAAACAAAACCCATGAGACTTGATCCTACCCCCCCGACCATGAGACTTACTACAGGCCAACTGGTAGTGGTCCTACCCCCCCCATGAGACTTACAAATCCCAAATGTTTATAAACAAATCCCAAATGTTTGTAAACAAATCCCAAAATGTTTATAAACAAATCACAAATGTTTATAAACAAATCACAAATGTTTATAAACAAATCACAAATGTTTATAAACAAATCCCATGAGACTTGGTCCTACCCCCCCGACCATGAGACTTACTACAGGTCAACTGGTAGTGGTCCTACCCCCCCCCATGAGACTTACAGGTCAACTGGTAGTGGTCCTACCCCCCCGACCATGAGACTTACTACAGGTCAACTGGTAGTGGTCCTACCCGACAGTGGTGATCAATATTTCATGTCAAGAACCCCAGAAATTATTATGTAATTGGCTGCTGCTGAAAATATGTTATTCCAGGAACGCAACGCGATAATAAGGTTCACCTTATATGGCAATGACGGAAGGCTGGATAGACGGAACGTTTGACATGTAAAAAAATATATATATAGAGGAGACTCACTCTTGTTCTCTGGTGCTAACATTTGATTATTCCATATTCCATATAGTTTGAATGTCCTCATAGCTGGCGATATAAACAAATTGCAAAGTGTAAAATTAGCTCCTGTATTTTAGCTTGACTGCGTGTGCGTGTGCGTGTGTGTGTGTGTGTGTGTGTGTGTGTGCGTATGCGTGCGTGCATGCGTGCGTGCTTGCATATAACCTCATATAGTCTTAACCGCGGCCACGTAAGTCAGTTTCATGATGTTTTGGGTTCCGTGGCAGTAATTTCACGTTTCCTGATCACAGACGGGTCACATGCTGCTCCAGGTTAGCCTGCTGGCTCAACTGCATTGGAGTGATATAAGTAACCATGGTGATTATTATTATTATTATTGGAGTGATATAAGTAACCATGGTGATTATTATTATTATTATTGGAGTGATATAAGTAACCATGGTGATTATTATTATTATTATTGGAGTGATATAAGTAACCATGGTGATTATTATTATTATTATTGGAGTGATATAAGTAACCATGGTGACAGACAAATTAATACAAATGCCATTTAACCCATTTTGGGGGCGGGAACCCCTTTTGGTGTTTGAAGCATCATGTTATACTTTAGCTGTTGAAAAATAGCAGATCTACAAGTTCATATAGCGCGGGTCTGCTATTTTAGAAAAAATCGTGAAAATGTGCCTCAAATCTTTGAATATATATTATTACAGAGTTTCAGTTTTAAACTCAAATCTTTGCTTCTGGGGGGGGGGGGGGGGGGGGGGGTCCCTGGAACAACATATTTTCAGATGGGGGGTCGGCGGCCAATTACATATAATTTTCACACTGGTAAAAGTCACACTGGATGACTGGAATGATAAATGCCGACAATGGCTCATGGCAAAACATGACTGACTGACTGATGTGTTTAGCTGCATGTGGTGGTTTTTCAAGGTATGTTCTGTGCCAGATGTGTATTGATATAATTTCATCCGGTATTCATATATGCCCCTCGGCCCACCAGGTGTTCCGTGCCAAGCGCTCCCTAACCCTAACCCCTCCCCGCCCACCAGGTGACCCGTGCCACAAGCGCTCCCTAACCCTAACCCCTCCCACCCACCAGGTGCCCCGTGCCAAGCGCTCCCTAACCCTAACCCCTCCCGCCCACCAGGTGCCCCGTGCCACAAGCGCTCCCTAACCCTAACCCCTCCCGCCCACCAGGTGCCCCGTGCCACAAGCGCTCCCTAACCCTAACCCCTCCCGCCCACCAGGTGCCCCGTGCCACAAGCGCTCCCTAACCCTAACCCCTCCCCGCCCACCAGGTGCCCCGTGCCAAGCGCTCCCTAACCCTAACCCCTCCCCGCCCACCAGGTGCCCCGTGCCACAAGCGCTCCCTAACCCTAACCCCTCCCCGCCCACCAGGTGACCCGTGCCACAAGCGCTCCCTAACCCTAACCCCTCCCCGCCCGCCAGGTGTTCCGTGCCAAGCGCTCCCTAACCTTAACCCCTCCCGCCCACCAGCTGCCCCGTGCCACAAGCGCTCCCTAACCCTAACCCCTTCCCACCCACCAGGTGTTCCGTGCCACAAGCGCTCCCTAACCCTAACCCCTCCCCACCCACCAGGTGTTCCGTGCCAAGCGCTCCCTAACCCTAACCCCTCCCGCCCACCATGCAGGTGTTCCGTGCCAAGCGCTCCCTGGCGCGCCACAGCTCTCACAGACGTGCAGCTCGGCCGACAACAGCCCCAACGAGCAGCGGCGGCGGCTGCGCTGCTCCCCCTCCCTCAGCCCCTTCCGCGGCAGAAAGGGCGGAGCCAGCAGCCCCGGCGGCGGCGGCAGGGGCAGGGGCGTGGCCACGGGGGGGGTCCTCGGACCTGCTGCAGCGAGCGCACACCGTCAACAAACTTCTCCACAAACACTGAGGAGAAGTTCATATAATGGCCTGTTGTGGCGCTGTCATTGGGCCCAAAAAAACCCATATCCCCATAGAAGTCCATGTATTTGGGCCCAACTTCACCTAGACTGTATTAACTTAATAAACATGGTCATGAATACTTTCTGCTTCCAGTCACTAGTTTAAAGTCTCATTTCTCAAAATGATGGTCCCATTTATTAAAGAAATGACCATAAAGTCGCGTATGTTCTGAGGGGCGTGGCTACCGTTACAGTCTATGAACGGGATCCCTCACCCACTCGAGTCAAAATAAAAACCAACTAAGAAGAAGGGGGGGGAAGTCCCGCCTCGTTGTCTGGGCCAGCCAATGGGCCAGCTGGGCCCAAACGGATCTAGAAAGATGGCGATTTACAATTCAAGGACTGACTGGCTTCATTTTACGTTCCATATCAGACCCGGAGAACGCTTTGTCCATATTTTTTTTTTTTTACAGTCTATGGTCCGGACAGTGGAGAGATGGCCTCTCCTGTGTAAGGTGATATTATTGTGTATAATTCCCTGCACATGAAGGAATACAAAGACAAACTTAAGGAAGCTGCCTTGCCCTGGGTAGTGACGAGTCGGTCACAAATACAATATCATATAGAAAAACATCACAACACATCAGAAGATCAGGAAAAGTGAATTACAGTACATACCGGTAGGTTACCCTAGATAGCACTTCTGTAATGTAAGTCGCTCTGGATTAAGAGCGTCTGCTAAATGCCTAAATTGTAAATTGTAATTGGTAGGTTACAAATAGAAGCTAAGACACATTTCAAAACCATCTGAAAACAGTTACATATTGTGGCGGTCTGTCTGTGTGCTCACTAAGGTTTTAATTTAGTTTGTCGTTGGATAAGATTTCGTCCAACAATTCCATGCTGTATTGATGTTGGTACCATTAGGAGAGACAACAGGTTGTATTGATGTTGGTACCATTAGGAGAGACAACAGGTTGTATTGATGTTGGTACCATTAGGAGAGACAACAGGCTGTATTGATGTTGGTACCATTAGGAGAGACAACAGGTTGTATTGATGTTGGTACCATTAGGAGAGACAACAGGCTGTATTGATGTTGGTACCATTAGGAGAGACAACAGGCTGTATTGATGTTGGTACCATTAGGAGAGACAACAGGTTGTATTGATGTTGGTACCATTAGGAGAGACAACAGGCTGTATTGATGTTGGTACCATTAGGAGAGACAACAGGCTGTATTGATGTTGGTACCATTAGGAGAGACAACAGGTTGTATTGATGTTGGTACCATTAGGAGAGACAACAGGCTGTATTGATGTTGGTACCATTAGGAGAGACAACAGGTTGTATTGATGTTGGTACCATTAGGAGAGACAACAGGTTGTATTGATGTTGGTACCATTAGGAGAGACAACAGGTTGTATTGATGTTGGTACCATTAGGAGAGACAACAGGTTGTATTGATGTTGGTACCATTAGGAGAGACAACAGGTTGTATTGACGTTGGTACCATTAGGAGAGACAACAGGCTGTATTGATGTTGGTACCATTAGGAGAGACAACAGGCTGTATTGATGTTGGTACCATTAGGAGAGACAACAGGCTGTATTGATGTTGGTACCATTAGGAGAGATAACAGGTTGTATTGATGTTGGTACCATTAGGAGAGACAACAGGTTGTATTGATGTTGGTACCATTAGGAGAGACAACAGGTTGTATTGATGTTGGTACCATTAGGAGAGATAACAGGTTGTATTGATGTTGGTACCATTAGGAGAGACAACAGGTTGTATTGATGTTGGTACCATTAGGAGAGACAACAGGTTGTATTGATGTTGGTACCATTAGGAGAGACAACAGGTTGTATTGATGTTGGTACCATTAGGAGAGACAACAGGTTGTATTGATGTTGGTACCATTAGGAGAGACAACAGGTTGTATTGATGTTGGTACCATTAGGAGAGATAACAGGTTGTATTGATGTTGGTACCATTAGGAGAGACAACAGGTTGTATTGATGTTGGTACCATTAGGAGAGACAACAGGTTGTATTGATGTTGGTACCATTAGGAGAGACAACAGGTTGTATTGATGTTGGTACCATTAGGAGAGACAACAGGTTGTATTGATGTTGGTACCATTAGGAGAGACAACAGGTTGTATTGATGTTGGTACCATTAGGAGAGACAACAGGTTGTATTGATGTTGGTACCATTAGGAGAGACAACAGGTTGTATTGATGTTGGTACCATTAGGAGAGACAACAGGCTGTATTGATGTTGGTATTGATTAGGAGAGATAACAGGCAAACGTTGATCAAAATAGCAATCCTTAAACATTCACTCTAAATGTGTAGACTTTGTTTGTTAAATTAAGTTTAATATAATTTGACTCTCATGAAACCAAATGGACCCGGGAGTGCCATCTATCAATCTCTATCATTTAACCTGGAATCTCCTCAAGGAGCACTGGTTGAAAACCACTGGAACAGATCGTTTAGAAATAGTTTGTCAAATGTATGTATTAGTGTGCATTTATATCATCTCATTCAGCCCCCCACCCCCCACCCCGTCTGTGTCAGCATAATTACAATCTCTGCTTGTGTAACTATTTGTGTGTCATCTTTATCTTTAGTGTAGATCCTCATATGGACATTTAGAATAGCATCTCTGTTAACCCATTCAGGCCTGACGTCGAAATTTAAAAAAAAAAAGTTTTCTAAATCATGACAATTTTCTGAAAGATTTGAGGCACATTGAGACAAAGCGGGTGCCTATATATGGGCTATAGTTCCAAACACTGGAACTATCCCATTGAGATAGAATGAGAACTTCCTCATTCCATTGTTACAATGGGAGTCAACGCTATAGTGTCGCCACTCTGTTCCATCCTACCTTCCCGCTGATCACCGTCACCGCGTTGGCACAGATCATCTCCGCCGCGCGCACCTGGTCCTCGTCCAGCTCTATGGGGGGGAGGAGCCTCTCTGGGTCCGCCTCCTCCTCCTCCTCCTCCTCGCCGTCCCCGCCGGGCACGCCTGTCACCATCATTACAGAATCGTTACTGTTATTGTTTTCCATAATCATGTACATGTTGAAGAATGTTCATATGATGTGTTCAAACATTTCAGAAATACTGTAAATAGCAGATCTACAAGCCACCAAATGCCTCACGTTTTGAGGTTGTAGATACAGTAGGTATCTATGTTTCAGTCATTTCAGTGTACATGGAAGTTACTGTATTTGTCATATCTGCCCTTCTTTACGAAGCCAAAAAGCCAAACAGAAATTGCATTTTAATTGTTCCAATGTTCGACGACAGAAACACAATACAATTCTTAATTGTAATGAATAATTTAATTTGTAAAACGTCATACCGCTGGGCTCTGATTGGACCATGTTCTGCTGCTGAGGAGGTGGAACCGGGCCTGATGTGATCATGTTCTGGCTCTGAGGAGGTAGAACCGGGCCCGGTACAGGCTCACCGCCCTCTGCCGCCGGGCCGCGGTGCTCCTCCTCCTCCTCCGCGTCCACAGCGGCCTCCATCTTGGCTCTGTCCGCGTCCACAGCGGCCTCCATCTTGGCTCTGTCCGCGTCCACAGCGGCCTCCATCTTGGCTCTGCGTCGCTCCACGGCCGCGGCGTGCAGCACCTCCCTGGCGTCCAGCGGGATCGTCCACTGCTCGCCCTGCAGCAGGCGGCGCAGGCACCCGCTGATGCCCGTCTCGTAGGAGAACAGGTTGTGGAGCCCCACCTATAGGGAAGATGGGTAATCAATCGGTCATTAAGGAGCCAGCTGAGGTGGTTCGGGGCGGGCATCTGGTTAGGATGCCTCTCAGGCGTCTCCCTAGGGAGGTCCTAGTTCTAATGTTTAGAACTATAGCCCATAGCACCCCGCTTCGTCTCAATGGGATAGTTCCAATGTGTGGAACTATAGCCCATAGGCACCCCGCTTTGTCTCAATGGGATAGTTCCAATGTGTGGAACTATAGCCCATAGCACCCCCCGCTTTGTCTCAATGGGATAGTTCCAAAGTTTGGAACTATAGCCCATAGCACCCCGCTTTGTCTCAATGGGATAGTTCCAATGTTTAGAACTATAGCCCATAGCACCCTGCTTTGTCTCAATGGGATAGTTCCAAAGTTTGGAACTATAGCCCATAGCACCCCGCTTTGTCTCAATGGGATAGTTCCAATGTGTGGAACTATAGCCCATAGCACCCTGCTTTATCTCAATGGGATAGTTCCAATGTGTGGAACTATAGCCCATAGCACCCTGCTTTGTCTCAATGGGATAGTTCCAAAGTTTGGAACTATAGCCCATAGCACCCCGCTTTGTCTCAATGGGATAGTTCCAATGTTTAGAACTATAGCCCATAGCACCCCGCTTTGTCTCAATGGGATAGTTCCAAAGTTTGGAACTATAGCCCATAGCACCCCGCTTTGTCTCAATGGGATAGTTCCAATGTGTGGAACTATAGCCCATAGCACCCTGCTTTATCTCAATGGGATAGTTCCAATGTGTGGAACTATAGCCCATAGCACCCCCCGCTTTATCTCAATGGGATAGTTCCAATGTGTGGAACTATAGCCCATAGGCACCCTGCTTTATCTCAATGGGATAGTTCCAAAGTGTGGAACTATAGCCCATAGCACCCTGCTTTGTCTCAATGGGATAGTTCCAATGTGTGGAACTATAGCCCATACATAGCACCCCGCTTTGTCTCAATGGGATAGTTCCAATGTGTGGAACTATAGCCCATAGCACCCCGCTTTGTCTCAATGGGATAGTTCCAATGTGTGGAACTATAGCCCATAGCACCCTGCTTTGTCTCAATGGGATAGTTCCAATGTGTGGAACTATAGCCCATAGCACCCTGCTTTGTCTCAATGGGATAGTTCCAATGTGTGGAACTATAGCCCATAGCACCCTGCTTCATCTCAATGGGATATAGTTCCAAAGTGTGGAACTATAGCCCATAGCACCATGCTTTATCTCAATGGGATAGTTCCAAAGTGTGGAACTATAGCCCATAGCACCATGCTTTATCTCAATGGGATAGTTCCAAAGTGTGGAACTATAGCCCATAGCACCCTGCTTCATCTCAATGGGATAGTTCCAATGTGTGGAACTATAGCCCATAGCACCCTGCTTCATCTCAATGGGATAGTTCCAATGTGTGGAACTATAGCCCATAGCACCCCGCTTTGTCTCAATGGGATAGTTCCAAAGTGTGGAACTATAGCCCATAGCACCCTGCTTTGTCTCAATGGGATAGTTCCAATGTGTGGAACTATAGCCCATAGCACCCCGCTTTGTCTCAATGGGATAGTTCCAAAGTTTGGAACTATAGCCCATAGCACCCCGCTTCATCTCAATGGGATATAGTTCCAAAGTGTGGAACTATAGCCCATAGCACCATGCTTTATCTCAATGGGATAGTTCCAAAGTGTGGAACTATAGCCCATAGCACCATGCTTTATCTCAATGGGATAGTTTCAAAGTGTGGAACTATAGCCCATAGCACCCTGCTTCATCTCAATGGGATAGTTCCAATGTGTGGAACTATAGCCCATAGCACCCTGCTTCATCTCAATGGGATATAGTTCCAAAGTGTGGAACTATAGCCCATAGCACCATGCTTTATCTCAATGGGATAGTTCCAAAGTGTGGAACTATAGCCCATAGCACCATGCTTTATCTCAATGGGATAGTTCCAAAGTGTGGAACTATAGCCCATAGCACCCTGCTTCATCTCAATGGGATAGTTCCAATGTGTGGAACTATAGCCCATAGCACCCTGCTTCATCTCAATGGGATAGTTCCAATGTGTGGAACTATAGCCCATAGCACCCCGCTTTGTCTCAATGGGATAGTTCCAAAGTGTGGAACTATAGCCCGTAGCACCCCGCTTTGTCTCAATGGGATAGTTCCAATGTGTGGAACTATAGCCCATAGCACCATGCTTTGTCTCAATGGGATAGTTCCAACGTGTGGAACTATAGCCCATAGCACCCTGCTTTATCTCAATGGGATAGTTCCAATGTTTAGAACTATAGCCCATAGCACCCCGCTTTGTCTCAATGGGATAGTTCCAAAGTGTGGAACTATAGCCCGTAGCACCCCGCTTTGTCTCAATGGGATAGTTCCAATGTGTGGAACTATAGCCCATAGCACCATGCTTTGTCTCAATGGGATAGTTCCAACGTGTGGAACTATAGCCCATAGCACCATGCTTTGTCTCAATGGGATAGTTCCAAAGTGTGGAACTATAGCCCGTAGCACTCTCACCTTCTTCTCCCTGTCGAACACCACCACGCCCAGCGTCCTGAGGAACTCCACGGCGTCCCAGGTGGCCCAGTCGGGGGTCCCCGGGTCAGCCCTCAGCCGGTCACACAGCAGCTGCTGGTCCATGTAGGTGCTGCCGGTGCGGTAGCAGTGCTTCTTCAGCCGGTCGTAGGCCCACAGCGCCGTGCGCTGCAGAGGAGGGATCCGGGCCAGGAGGTCCGTGTCCATGAAGGCCTGGAGCTGGGCCTCGCAGCGGGTCAGCTTCAGCTCCTTATGCATCACCTCAGAACCACACCACAAGTATAGACACAGAGTTAACCCATTTAGGACTGAAAAAAAAATGTCTTCTAAATCCTGACAGTTTTCTGAAATACCTATATGTTTCTAGGCCTATATATATCACTCAATAGTTCATGTCAAGGACCCCAAAAATGATCTGTAATTGGCCTCCGACCCCCATCTGAAAATATGTTGTTCCAGGGACCCTCCAGAAGCAAAGATTTGAGTTAAAAACGTTCGTTCTGAAAAGATATATATTCCAAATTTGAGGCACATTTTCACGATTTTTCAAAAATAGCAGAACTACAAGCTCGTAAAGGAGAATTCCATACTAGAAGGCTTTCTTACATTTCTTTGTAGTCGTTACGTCCCCACCAAAGAGGTCCAGGTGTTATTTTGTGCAAAATCTCCTTATTTCCCCTACCATATAAGCCCTCAATGAATTGCATTGAATTGAATGGGAATTGAATGGGGCTATGGGGTGTTGTGCTAATTCGCTTATTTCCATCGCTCAAAATTATATATATTTTGTATATATCCTGTAATATATATATACATAATATCCCAAGCGGACAAAGCCAACTCGGATCGTGACAAATCATGACAATGAACACATGTTTTGGGGCCGATCAAATAATAATAATAAGAAAAACAAAACAAATAGTGTTGTCTCCTTCCTTTATTTTCTTCTTTCTAATGATTTGATCGGCCCCAAAACATTGTGTTCATTGTCATGATTTGTCACGATCCGAGTTGGCTTTGTCCGCGGCGTAACCGTCTTTAAATAAATAAATACTTTAAGAAATGCCTATGAGGGAAAATGAACGGCGATTTATTTTCCGGGTCTCTCGAGGGGGCGGGACTGCGACGGTCTATTGCTCCAACAACCAACCAACACAGCGGAGCCTCACATAGTTGAATCCCAGCTTCCACACGTCAGTCGTCAACATCTGCTCCAGCTGGTTCAGCATGCTGGGATCCTCCTCCAGGTCTTCTGCCTCCTCCGTCTCCTGTCGTGCCCCGCCGTTCTGTAGGGCGGCCCCCGGGGGTCCGTTCTGTAGGGCGGCCCCTGGGGGTCCCGGCGTGGCTCGTGTGGGCGTAGGGGCAGGTTGTGGCGGTCCAGGTTGGCATGACGCTGATGATGATGATGATGTCACTGTCCTCTCCTTGCCCTTTTTGAGCAGCTCAAGGAAATGCCCCGGCAGCAGCGTAGGGACGTACGTCATCACCAGAGGGTAGAGGGAGGCCGCATGCACCTGCATCCCTGCATCTGTGATGACAACAGAATGAGCATCATTTGGGTTAAGATCCGAAATCCGCAATAAAAAACGTCAACGTCAACAAACGAGTTGCTAGAGGCCAAAAGAAAGAAAGAAAGAAAGAAGAGGAGAGGAAAAAGCTGGACAGGACGGTGAGAACAGCCAGTAAAATCATTGGTACCTCGCTGCCCTCCCTGGCAGACATATACAGTAGCGCTGGAAGGGGGGTGCGGAGGGTGCGCCAGCACCCCTTGCTGGTGGGGAGGAGAATTTTTGGGATCTTTTTAATTTTTTGTAAAAAAAAATATATTATATATTATATATTATATATAAGTATATACACACATATATATAGTAAAACAATAATGTATTTAACTTTTGGGAATAAAATTGTTGTTGAAAGAAGTGTTTTAGTTTCACCTGTGACCTGGCTGTAGCCTGGTGACCCGGTCGTCATTAGTTAGAACGGAAGTTTATTGTTGAGAGAGACTGCGCACTGTGCCGGTGACGGGTGACCGGTCTGTGCTGTGAAGTGATCGTCAAACAGTGGAACTTGAAGAAGAGATCATAATACGTTTGATTTGATATATATTTTTTATTTGGATATATGAATATTTCAGCCTGTGCCTGTGGCACAATATTATTTAATTGAAGCCTGGGTGCGCACTGTGTGCCGGTCTCGTCTGTGCTGTGCTGTCAAACAGTGGAACTTGAGGAAAGGATCAATAGGCCTACATTTGATTTGATACATTTTATTATTTTTGGTATATGAATATTTCAGCCTGTGGCACAATTTATTTTATTTTATTGAAATAAATCCCTGTTCCTTCACCAACGTCTGGTTGTGTAACTTGTAAGTGTAATGCATGGCCTGCCGGGCCTGGTTAATAATAATGCTTGTCTGCAGCGCATAGTTTTGCGGCACCAAAATACTGTTTTTGCGCGCGGACCCGACCCGCGCAGGCCCGATTTTTCGCGCGGCCGCGCTACGCGCGGCCGCGGTGTCGTTGCCAGACAGCTCCCCTGAGCTCTGATGACTTCCAGCGCGCCTGGACATATACCAGCAAAGGTGTATCAGGAGAGCAACTGGTATCACCAAGGATGCCACCCACCCCTCTCACAGCCTGATCTCCCTTTTGCCCTCTGGGAAACGGTACAGAAGGATGCCACCCACCTCTCTCACAGCCTGATCTCCCTCATGCCCTCTGGGAAACGGTACAGAAGGATGCCACCCACCCCTCTCACAGCCTGATCTCCCTTTTGCCCTCTGGGGAACGGTACAGGAGCATCAGGGCCAGGACAGAAAGGATGCGGAGAAGCTTCTTTCTACCAGGCAATCAGGCTCCTGAACTCTAGCCTCCCTGGCAGATAGGACATGAACTGTGATCCATGTTCTGAACTCTAGCCTCCCTGGCAGATAGGACATGAACTGTGATCCATGTTCTGAACACTAGCCTCCCTGGCAGATAGGACATGAACTGTGATCCATGTTCTGAACTCTAGCCTCCCTGGCAGATAGGACATGAACTGTGATCCATGTTCTGAACTCTAGCCTCCCTGGCAGATAGGACATGAACTGTGATCCATGTTCTGAACTCTAGCCTCCCTGGCAGATAGGACATGAACTGTGATCCATGTTCTGAACTCTAGCCTCCCTGGCAGATAGGACATGAACTGTGATCCATGTTCAGGTTTTTAAATGGTTTTAAATGGTTTTTATTCTATTAATCTTTTTATGGATCCCTGTAGTTTTTAGGACTTATTTATACTTAGTATTGTCTTGCACTGATCATTTATTATTGTACGAGCCTGTGCTGTCTTTTAACTAGGACAACGACGACGACAACAACATACCTGAGTTTGTGACTCTGGCTCTGATGCACTGCGCGGCGCCCACGTTCCCCGCTCGCTCGAACTCCTCCAGCGCCTCCGGCAGGTCGAGGAGGGCGACGTCTCTGTCGGGCGGCAGCCACGCGAAGAACTGGGCCAGGAGCTCCGGAGGCTCCACGCCGCACGCCTTCAGGAACAGGGAGAGCAGCGGGCGCCAGCCGGGCCCGTCCAGGTCCGCGGGCAGCCGGTAGGACGGGTAGCCCTGGACCACGTGCTTCTTGCCGCGGCTCCGCGCCACGCACGTCACCTCCCACCACGGGCTGCGCAGCGCGAAGCGGCCCTCCACCTGGAGCCTGCTGCCGGAGACCAGGTCCTGGAACACCACTGGAAGGAGAACCGACGGGAAACCCCCCGTTAACACCTGGAACGCATCTGTGTCGCTTTAGCTTTTAAACCGCTCTGACCTGAGATCAGATTCATACGAGGTTTCCACTGGACACACACTGGTCTGATTAACCCATTCTGACCTGAGATCAGATTCATACGAGGTTTCCACTGGACACACACTGGTCTGATTAACCCATTCTGACCTGAGATCAGATTCTAAAAATGTCAGTCGTTCTTCGATTTTTCAAAAATAGCAGACCTACAAGCTCGTAGCGCGCCACTCGGTGGCGAGGCTATGAGCTTGTAGATCTGCTATTTTTCAATATCTAAAGCATGACATGATGCTGACACCAAAATGTTTTCCCGTTCAGAATGGGTTAAGCCGTTCTGGACGGGAATCCCTTTTGGTGTTTTAAAGCATCATGTTATACTATAGCTATTGAAAAATAAGCAGATCTACAAGCTCATAGTGCGGCACTCGGTGCCCCGCTATGAGCTTGGGGGGGGGGGTCCGTGGAACAACATGTTTTCAGATGGGGGTCGGCAGCCAATTACATATACTTTTGGGGGGGCTGCCGCCGGAGGTCTTCATACCCCCCGTGTGAACTGTGAACTGTGGGGTGCCCCAAGAAAGCATACTAGGGCCGCTATTATTTCTCTTAAATATATTAACGACATGAGTGCTGCCTGTAATTGTAAACTGTTCCTGTTTGCAGACGACTCAGCACTCCTGATTTCGGGGGAACACAAAACACAGATAGGCTTACAGATAACAAACTCTCATTTAGGTAAAACAGATTCCATCCTTTTTGGGTCCAACCATTCCCTTAACCCATTCTGACCTGAGATCAGATTCATACGAGGTTTCCACTGGACACACACTGGGTCTGATTAACCCATTCTGACCTGAGATCAGATTCTAAAAATGTCAGTCGTTCTTCGATTTTTCAAAAATAGCAGACCTACAAGCTCGTAGCGCGCCACTCGGTGGCGCGCTATGAGCTTGTAGATCTGCTATTTTTCAATAGCTAAAGCATAACATGATGCTAAACACCAAAATGGGTTCCCGGTCAGAATGGGTTATTAATAGGTTAATTGTAAAGGATTTTAAGGTCAGTATTGATGACATAGTAATAGCTAACAAAGAAGAGGTTACATATCTGGGCTGTATACTGGACAATAAACTGACGGGTGAAGGCATGGCAACAAGAGCGATCAAAAAAGTAAATCAGAGAACAAGATTATTGGGCAGAATCTCTTCATTTGTTAACAAGACGGCTCTCAGGACACTAGCTGGGGCTCTCATTCGGCCCTTATTTGACTATGCATGCACCTCCTGTTATTCCAACATCTCAATGTCACAAAAAAATACGCTCCAGACCTCCCAAAACAAACTAATCAGACTGTTACTAGGATTAGGGCCCATGACCCACCTCTGTGCAACACAATTTGATAGCATAGGTTGGCTCAGTGTTGAGGACAGAGTCAATCAACTGAAAATGGGACTAGCATTCAAGAAATGCAGCTCTGCCGTCCATGCCCACAGTGCCCAAAAAGGTGAGCAACTCCCACAGCCATAATACAAGAGGGAGTGTAAATAATGACCTGGTACCACCCATTTTCAGAACAAATATACCGGTAGGTAAATTCACATTTCACAGCACTGCCACTCAAGTGTGGAATGCCCCGCCCCCTTCCCTCAAAACAAGCAGATCACTGGTTTCCTTTAACCCATTCTGACCGGGCACCCATTTTGGTGTTAGCATCATGTTATGCTTTAGCTATTGAAAAATAGCAGATCTACAAGCTCATAGCGCGCCACCGAGTGGCGCGCTACGAGCTTGTAGGTCTGCTATTTTTGAAAAATCAAAGAACGACTGACATTTTTAGAATCTGATCTCAGGTCAGAATGGGTTAATCAGACCAGTGTGTGTCCAGTGGAAACCTCGTATGAATCTGATCTCAGGTCAGAATGGGTTAAAAAGGGTCTGAAAACTCACCCGTCACTGTCTTCAGGTCAAAGGGAGAGAGGGTGATGTTTTATTAATGTATTTATATTCCAACCTGTACATATAGATTTAGTGTGTTTGAGAAACGTATTGTTACTTTGTTGTCACTGTTGTCATTGTGAATGAATGCATGGGACCCGAATGGAAACAAGACCGCAATTATAAGGTCTTTCTTATCGGTGCTGTCCTTTTGGACCAGTGCTGTGCTTGACTGTACCCTGTATACTGTTTGCATCTAATTGTCTAATACAATTATCAATCAATCAATCAATCAAACAAACACCTGTTAGGCTCAGAGACGGGTGTGCGTAGACAGGGCTCTAAGAATTAAAAAAATCACACCCGTGTGAAGTGAGGGGCAGTAATATATTAAAGTCTAACTCATGTTGATTATTAGGTGATGTAACGTTGATGTAAAAACAAACGCTGCCGACACAAACATTAAACACCATCATTAACAATAAATGACGATATGTCGTAATGAGGCACGTTATGACGTACATTTTCCCTTCATTGTCGTTTACAAAACAAACATTGAACTAAAGACAAACATTAAACCTATAGCGCCCCTCAAAAAATATTTATTTTTAAAAACAACCTTGCAGGCACGTGCGTGCACACATAGACATCAAAAGTTATGCCCTTTTACCCGTCTGTAAAACAACTGCCCTTTCCAGACCCACAAAAAATGCAGCATTTGCCATTTACTACATGGTGAAATAAATGCACACATGCCGGCCCCTCCTCTCCTTTCCATGCCTGGATGTCGGAAGGGAGAAATGCATTTCTTCCCCCAGAAGTCTCCTGAACTTGAACACAGTATTTTGCGCTGAACTAATTTGTTTATAAAGCCATGTCGTTAACTTACACGTCACATCTCCACTACAGCTAAAGAGGGCTGGGGTGCCCCCCGAAAAGAGCTCGCAGCGCGACTCATTGTGAGCTTGTAGATCTGCTATTTTCGCTATTTCTGTCCAAAAGGGCCCTCCACACACACACACACACACACACACACACACACACACACACACACACACACACACACTAAGAGTTAGTTATGTTTCTGATTCTAACATTTGAAAAAAAATGCATGATCTACGACTACGGAGAGTCCATCTAGTAAATAATCAATGTAAACATTGATCTAGTAAATAATAAATGTAAACATTGATCTAGTAAATAATAAATGTAAACATTGATCTAGTAAATAATAAATGTAAACATTGACCTAGTAAATAATAAATGTAAACATTGCCTCCAGCTCTGTGAGATCAATCCCTGTACGTTGAGGCTATTTTATAATAATTAGGCCAAAGATTGAAGGGACAAATAAATCCTCCTCATCATCATTCATTGATTGATTGATTGATTGAAGTATTTATTAACAGTTTGCATAATTAAATTTAACAGTACATTTCAAGCACAAACTCAATACAAAAAACGGTTAACTGTGAGTGGACGACACCATAAAGCATTACACTTGTTTACAACAGGGTCCACCGTTTTCAATTCATCATAACATTTAGAAACGTACAAATATACACTTCTATATATAGCCCAAAAAAACAGGAAAT
The DNA here is from genome assembly GCF_963924005.1 of Protomyctophum bolini. Classification (NCBI taxonomy): domain Eukaryota; kingdom Metazoa; phylum Chordata; class Actinopteri; order Myctophiformes; family Myctophidae; genus Protomyctophum; species Protomyctophum bolini. Next base: position 2,271,018 of record NC_137869.1, read on the forward strand.
CACCATAGAGGTAAAAAGGGGGGAAAAAACATAGGGCTTCATTTTCGTCACCGCTAAACTTTTTCGCCTTTTTTTTTTTAAATATAAATTTTGCTATTAACATTTTTGAATAGTTAAAATGGCCAGTCTACAAGCTCACAATGTGTCAATGTAGATTGGCTATAGTTGAACTATTCAAAAATG
>NC_137869.1:2273700-2361200 GCF_963924005.1 Protomyctophum bolini
CCATGTTTTTTGAAATTTTGAAAAAAAAAGTTAGCCTCGTTTCTCAACATTTTGGACCGTGGGCTATAGCCCATATCGTACGGCATACTATAGCGCGCCGTTTTTCATCATTTTTGAAGATTTGAAAAAAATGACGAAATGACAAAAACGATGGGTTATAGCCCATGTTTTTTGAAATTTTGAAAAAAAAAGTTAGCCTCGTTTCTCATCATTTTGGACCGTGGGCTATAGCCCATATCGTACGGCATACTATAGCGCGCCGTTTTTCATCATTTTTGAAGATTTGAAAAAAATGACGAAATGACAAAAACGATGGGTTATAGCCCATGTTTTTTGAAATTTTGAAAAAAAAAGTTAGCCTCGTTTCTCATCATTTTGGACCGTGGGCTATAGCCCATATCGTACGGCATACTATAGCGCGCCGTTTTTCATCATTTTTGAAGATTTGGAAAAAATGACGAAATGACAAAAACGATGGGTCATAGCCCATGTTTTTTTAAATTAAAAAAAAAAAAGTTATCCTCGTTTCTCATCATTTTGGACCATGGGCTATAGCCCATATCGTACGGCACACTATAGCGCGCCGTTTTTCATCATTTTTGAGGATTTGAAAAAAATGACGAAATTACATTATTATTTTTTTAATTTAAAAAAACATGGGCTATAACTTATAGCCCATGTTTTTTTAAATTAAAAAAAAAAAAGTTATCCTCGTTTCTCATCATTTTGGACCATGGGCTATAGCCCATATCGTACGGCACACTATAGCGCGCCGTTTTTCATCATTTTTGAGGATTTGAAAAAAATGACGAAATTACAAAAACGATGGGTTATATCCCATGTTTTTTGAAATTTTGAAAAAATAAGTTAGCCTCGTTTCTCATCATTTTGGACCGTGGGCTATAGCCCATATCGTACGGCATACTATAGCGCGCCGTTTTTCATCATTTTTGAAGATTTGAAAAAAATAACGAAATGACAAAAACGATGGGTTATAGCCCATGTTTTTTGAAATTTTGAAAAAAAAAGTTAGCCTCGTTTCTCATCATTTTGGACCGTGGGCTATAGCCCATATCGTACGGCATACTATAGCGCGCCGTTTTTCATCATTTTTGAAGATTTGAAAAAAATGACAAAATGACAAAAACGATGGGTTATAGCCCATGTTTTTTTAAATTAAAAAAAAAGAAGTTATCCTCGTTTCTCATCATTTTGGACCATGGGCTATAGCCCATATCGTACGGCACACTATAGCGCGCCGTTTTTCATCATTTTTGAGGATTTGAAAAAAATGACGAAATTACAAAAACGATGGGTTATAGCCCATGTTTTTTGAAATTTTGAAAAAATAAGTTAGCCTCGTTTCTCATCATTTTGGACCGTGGGCTATAGCCCATATCGTACGGCATACTATAGCGCGCCGTTTTTCATCATTTTTGAAGATTTGAAAAAAATGACGAAATGACAAAAACGATGGGTTATAGCCCATGTTTTTTGAAATTAAAAAAAAAAAAGTTATCCTCGTTTCTCATCATTTTGGACCATGGGCTATAGCCAATATCGTACGGCACACTATAGCGCGCCGTTTTTCATCATTTTTGAGGATTTTAAAAAAATGACGAAATTACAAAAACGATGGGTTATAGCCCATGTTTTTTGAAATTTTGAAAAAATAAGTTAGCCTCGTTTCTCATCATTTTGGACCGTGGGCTATAGCCCATATCGTACGGCATACTATAGCGCGCCGTTTTTCATCATTTTTGAAGATTTGAAAAAAATGACGAAATGACAAAAACGATGGGTTATAGCCCATGTTTTTTTAAATTTTGAAAAAAAAAGTTAGCCTCGTTTCTCATCATTTTGGACCGTGGGCTATAGCCCATATCGTACGGCATACTATAGCGCGCCGTTTTCCATCATTTTTGAAGATTTGAAAAAAATGACGAAATGACAAAAACGATGGGTTATAGCCCATGTTTTTTGAAATTTTGAAAAAAAAAGTTAGCCTCGTTTCTCATCATTTTGGACCGTGGGCTATAGCCCATATCGTACGGCATACTATAGCGCGCCGTTTTTCATCATTTTTGAAGATTTGAAAAAAATGACGAAATGACAAAAACGATGGGTTATAGCCCATGTTTTTTGAAATTTTGAAAAAGAAAGTTAGCCTCGTTTCTCATCATTTTGGACCGTGGGCTATAGCCCATATCGTACGGCATACTATAGCGCGCCGTTTTTCATCATTTTTGAAGATTTGAAAAAAATGACAAAAACGATGGGTTATAGCCCATGTTTTTTGAAATTTTGAAAAAAAAAGTTAGCCTCGTTTCTCATCATTTTGGACCATGGGCTATAGCCCATATCGTACGGCACACTATAGCGTGCCGTTTTTCATCATTTTTGAGGATTTGAAAAAAATGACGAAATTACAAAAACGATGGGTTATAGCCCATGTTTTTTTAAATTTAAAAAAAAAAAGTTATCCTCGTTTCTCATCATTTTGGACCATGGGCTATAGCCCATATCGTACGGCACACTATAGCGCGCCGTTTTTCATCATTTTTGAGGATTTGAAAAAAATGACGAAATGACAAAAACGATGGGTTATAGCCCATGTTTTTTGAAATTTTGAAAAAAAAAGTTAGCCTCGTTTCTCATCATTTTGGACCGTGGGCTATAGCCCATATCGTACGGCATACTATAGCGCGCCGTTTTTCATCATTTTTGAAGATTTGAAAAAAATGACGAAATGACAAAAACGATGGGTTATAGCCCATGTTTTTTGAAATTTTGAAAAAAAAAGTTAGCCTCGTTTCTCATCATTTTGGACCGTGGGCTATAGCCCATATCGTACGGCATACTATAGCGCGCCGTTTTTCATCATTTTTGAAGATTTGAAAAAAATGACGAAATGACAAAAACGATGGGTTATAGCCCATGTTTTTTGAAATTTTGAAAAATAAAGTTAGCCTCGTTTCTCATCATTTTGGACCGTGGGCTATAGCCCATATCGTACGGCATACTATAGCGCGCCGTTTTTCATCATTTTTGAAGATTTGAAAAAAATGACAAAAACGATGGGTTATAGCCCATGTTTTTTGAAATTTTGAAAAAAAAAGTTAGCCTCGTTTCTCATCATTTTGGACCATGGGCTATAGCCCATATCGTACGGCACACTATAGCGTGCCGTTTTTCATCATTTTTGAGGATTTGAAAAAAATGACGAAATTACAAAAACGATGGGTTATAGCCCATGTTTTTTTTAATTTAAAAAAAAAAAGTTATCCTCGTTTCTCATCATTTTGGACCATGGGCTATAGCCCATATCGTACGGCACACTATAGCGCGCCGTTTTTCATCATTTTTGAGGATTTGAAAAAAATGACGAAATGACAAAAACGATGGGTTATAGCCCATGTTTTTTGAAATTTTGAAAAAAAAAGTTAGCCTCGTTTCTCATCATTTTGGACCGTGGGCTATAGCCCATATCGTACGGCATACTATAGCGCGCCGTTTTTCATCATTTTTGAAGATTTGAAAAAAATGACGAAATGACAAAAACGATGGGTTATAGCCCATGTTTTTTGAAATTTAAAAAAAAAAAGTTATCCTCGTTTCTCATCATTTTGGACCATGGGCTATAGCCAATATCGTACGGCACACTATAGCGCGCCGTTTTTCATCATTTTTGAGGATTTTAAAAAAATGACGAAATTACAAAAACGATGGGTTATAGCCCATGTTTTTTGAAATTTTGAAAAAAAAAGTTAGCCTCGTTTCTCATTATTTTGGACCGTGGGCTATAGCCCATATCGTACGGCATACTATAGCGCGCCGTTTTTCATCATTTTTGAAGATTTGAAAAAAATGACGAAATGACAAAAACGATGGGTTATAGCCCATGTTTTTTGAAATTTTGAAAAAAAAAGTTAGCCTCGTTTCTCATCATTTTGGACCGTGGGCTATAGCCCATATCGTACGGCATACTATAGCGCGCCGTTTTTCATCATTTTTGAAGATTTTAAAAAAATGACGAAATGACAAAAACGATGGGTTATAGCCCATGTTTTTTGAAATTTTGAAAAAAAAAGTTAGCCTCGTTTCTCATCATTTTGGACCGTGGGCTATAGCCCATATCGTACGACGTACGGCATACTATAGCGCGCCGTTTTTCATCATTTTTGAAGATTTGAAAAAAATGACGAAATGACAAAAACGATGGGTTATAGCCCATGTTTTTTGAAATTAAAAAAAAAAAAGTTATCCTCGTTTCTCATCATTTTGGACCATGGGCTATAGCCAATATCGTACGGCACACTATAGCGCGCCGTTTTTCATCATTTTTGAGGATTTTAAAAAAATGACGAAATTACAAAAACGATGGGTTATAGCCCATGTTTTTTGAAATTTTGAAAAAATAAGTTAGCCTCGTTTCTCATCATTTTGGACCGTGGGCTATAGCCCATATCGTACGGCATACTATAGCGCGCCGTTTTTCATCATTTTTGAAGATTTGAAAAAAATGACGAAATGACAAAAACGATGGGTTATAGCCCATGTTTTTTGAAATTTTGAAAAAAAAAGTTAGCCTCGTTTCTCATCATTTTGGACCGTGGGCTATAGCCCATATCGTACGGCATACTATAGCGCGCCGTTTTTCATCATTTTTGAAGATTTGAAAAAAATGACGAAATGACAAAAACGATGGGTTATAGCCCATGTTTTTTGAAATTTTGAAAAAAAAAGTTAGCCTCGTTTCTCATCATTTTGGACCGTGGGCTTTAGCCCATATCGTACGGCATACTATAGCGCGCCGTTTTTCATCATTTTTGAAGATTTGAAAAAAATGACGAAATGACAAAAACGATGGGTTATAGCCCATGTTTTTTGAAATTTTGAAAAAGAAAGTTAGCCTCGTTTCTCATCATTTTGGACCGTGGGCTATAGCCCATATCGTACGGCATACTATAGCGCGCCGTTTTTCATCATTTTTGAAGATTTGAAAAAAATGACAAAAACGATGGGTTATAGCCCATGTTTTTTGAAATTTTGAAAAAAAAAGTTAGCCTCGTTTCTCATCATTTTGGACCATGGGCTATAGCCCATATCGTACGGCACACTATAGCGTGCCGTTTTTCATCATTTTTGAGGATTTGAAAAAAATGACGAAATTACAAAAACGATGGGTTATAGCCCATGTTTTTTGAAATTTTGAAAAAATAAGTTAGCCTCGTTTCTCATCATTTTGGACCGTGGGCTATAGCCCATATCGTACGGCATACTATAGCGCGCCGTTTTTCATCATTTTTGAAGATTTGAAAAAAATGACGAAATGACAAAAACGATGGGTTATAGCCCATGTTTTTTGAAATTTTGAAAAAAAAAGTTAGCCTCGTTTCTCATCATTTTGGACCGTGGGCTATAGCCCATATCGTACGGCATACTATAGCGCGCCGTTTTTCATCATTTTTGAAGATTTGAAAAAAATGACGAAATGACAAAAACGATGGGTTATAGCCCATGTTTTTTGAAATTTTGAAAAAAAAAGTTAGCCACGTTTCTCATCATTTTGGACCGTGGGCTATAGCCCATATCGTACGGCATACTATAGCGCGCCGTTTTTCATCATTTTTGAAGATTTGAAAAAAATGACAAATGACAAAAACGATGGGTTATAGCCCATGTTTTTTGAAATTTTGAAAAAATAAGTTAGCCTCGTTTCTCATCATTTTAGACCGTGGGCTATAGCCCATATCGTACGGCATACTATAGCGCGCCGTTTTTCATCATTTTTGAAGATTTGAAAAAAATGACGAAATGACAAAAACGATGGGTTATAGCCCATGTTTTTTTAAATTAAAAAAAAAAAAGTTATCCTCGTTTCTCATCATTTTGGACCATGGGCTATAGCCAATATCGTACGGCACACTATAGCGCGCCGTTTTTCATCATTTTTGAGGATTTTAAAAAAATGACGAAATTACAAAAACGATGGGTTATAGCCCATGTTTTTTGAAATTTTGAAAAAATAAGTTAGCCTCGTTTCTCATCATTTTGGACCGTGGGCTATAGCCCATATCGTACGGCATACTATAGCGCGCCGTTTTTCATCATTTTTGAAGATTTGAAAAAAATGACGAAATGACAAAAACGATGGGTTATAGCCCATGTTTTTTGAAATTTTGAAAAAAAAAGTTAGCCTCGTTTCTCATTATTTTGGACCGTGGGCTATAGCCCATATCGTACGGCATACTATAGCGCGCCGTTTTTCATCATTTTTGAAGATTTGAAAAAAATGACGAAATGACAAAAACGATGGGTTATAGCCCATGTTTTTTGAAATTTTGAAAAAAAAAGTTAGCCTCGTTTCTCATCATTTTGGACCGTGGGCTATAGCCCATATCGTACGGCATACTATAGCGCGCCGTTTTTCATCATTTTTGAAGATTTTAAAAAAATGACGAAATGACAAAAACGATGGGTTATAGCCCATGTTTTTTGAAATTTTGAAAAAAAAAGTTAGCCTCGTTTCTCATCATTTTGGACCGTGGGCTATATAATGGGCAAAATAATTTGCCTGCAAAATAATTTGCCTGCAAAATAATTTGCCAAAACCCTAATTTGCCAAAACCCTAATTTGCCAAAATAATTTGCCTGCAAAATAATTTGCCTGCAAAATAATTTGCCTGCAAAATAATTTGCCAAAACCCTAATTTGCCAAAACCCTAATTTGCCAAAACCCTAATTTGCCAAAACCCTAATTTGCCTGCAAAATAATTTGCCTGCAAAATAATTTGCCTGCCAAAACCCTAATTTGCCAAAACCCTAATTTGCCAAAATAATTTGCCTGCTAAATAATTTGCCTGCAAAATAATTTGCCTGCAAAAACCCTAATTTGCCAAAACCCTAATTTGCCAAAACCCTAATTTGCCAAAATAATTTGCCTGCAAAATAATTTGCCTGCAAAATAATTTGCCTGCAAAATAATTTGCCAAAACCCTAATTTGCCAAAACCCTAATTTGCCAAAATAATTGCCTGCAAAATAATTTGCCAAAATAATTTGCCAAAATAATTTGCCTGCAAAATAATTTGCCTGCAAAATAATTTGCCTGCAAAATAATTTGCCAAAACCCTAATTTGCCAAAATAATTTGCCTGCAAAATAATTTGCCAAAATAATTTGCCTGCAAAATAATTTGCCTGCAAAATAATTTGCCTGCAAAATAATTTGCCTGCAAAATAATTTGCCTGCAAAATAATTTGCCTGCAAAATTATTTTGCAGGCAAATTATTTTGGCAAATTAGGGTTTTGGCAAATTATTTTGGCAAATTATTTTGCAGGCAAATTATTTTGCAGGCAAATTATTTAGCAGGCAAATTATTTTGCAGGCAAATTATTTTGCAGGCAAATTATTTTGCAGGCAAATTATTTTGGCAAATTATTTTGGCAAATTATTTTGCAGGCAAATTATTTTGAAAAAAAATTTGAAAAAAAAAGTTAGCCTCGTTTCTCATCATTTTGGACCGTGGGCTATATAATGGGCAAAATAATTTGCCTGCAAAATAATTTGCCTGCAAAATAATTTGCCAAAACCCTAATTTGCCAAAACCCTAATTTGCCAAAATAATTTGCCTGCAAAATAATTTGCCTGCAAAATAATTTGCCTGCAAAATAATTTGCCAAAACCCTAATTTGCCAAAACCCTAATTTGCCAAAATAATTTGCCTGCAAAAAAATTTGCCAAAATAATTTGCCTGCAAAAAAATTTGCCAAAATAATTTGCCAAAACCCTAATTTGCCTGCAAAATAATTTGCCTGCAAAATAATTTGCCTGCAAAATAATTTGCCAAAACCCTAATTTGCCAAAACCCTAATTTGCCAAAACCCTAATTTGCCTGCAAAATAATTTGCCTGCAAAATAATTTGCCTGCCAAAACCCTAATTTGCCAAAACCCTAATTTGCCAAAATAATTTGCCTGCAAAATAATTTGCCTGCAAAATAATTTGCCTGCAAAAACCCTAATTTGCCAAAACCCTAATTTGCCAAAACCCTAATTTGCCAAAATAATTTGCCTGCAAAATAATTTGCCTGCAAAATAATTTGCCAAAACCCTAATTTGCCAAAACCCTAATTTGCCAAAATAATTGCCTGCAAAATAATTTGCCAAAATAATTTGCCAAAATAATTTGCCTGCAAAATAATTTGCCTGCAAAATAATTTGCCTGCAAAATAATTTGCCAAAACCCTAATTTGCCAAAATAATTTGCCTGCAAAATAATTTGCCAAAATAATTTGCCTGCAAAATAATTTGCCAAAATAATTTGCCTGCAAAATAATTTGCCTGCAAAATAATTTGCCTGCAAAATAATTTGCCTGCAAAATTATTTTGCAGGCAAATTATTTTGGCAAATTAGGGTTTTGGCAAATTATTTTGGCAAATTATTTTGCAGGCAAATTATTTTGCAGGCAAATTATTTAGCAGGCAAATTATTTTGCAGGCAAATTATTTTGCAGGCAAATTATTTTGCAGGCAAATTATTTTGCAGGCAAATTATTTTGGCAAATTATTTTGGCAAATTATTTTGCAGGCAAATTATTTTGCAGGCAAATTATTTAGCAGGCAAATTATTTTGCAGGCAAATTATTTTGCAGGCAAATTATTTTGGCAAATTATTTTGCAGGCAAATTATTTTGGCAAATTAGGGTTTTGGCAAATTAGGGTTTTGGCAAATTATTTTGCAGGCAAATTATTTTGCAGGCAAATTATTTTGCAGGCAAATTATTTAGCAGGCAAATTATTTTGGCGGCAAATTATTTTGGCAAATTAGGGTTTTGGCAAATTATTTTGCAGGCAAATTATTTAGCAGGCAAATTATTTTGCAGGCAAATTATTTTGCAGGCAAATTATTTTGGCGGCAAATTATTTTGGCGGCAAATTATTTTGGCAAATTATTTTGGCAAATTAGGGTTTTGGCAAATTAGGGTTTTGGCAAATTAGGGTTTTGGCAAATTAGGGTTTTGGCCAATTATTTTGCAGGCAAATTATTTTGCAGGCAAATTATTTTGGCAAATTAGGGTTTTGGCAAATTATTTAGCAGGCAAATTATTTTGCAGGCAAATCATTTTGCAGGCAAATTATTTTGGCGGCAAATTATTTTGGCAAATTAGGGTTTTGGCAAATTAGGGTTTTGGCAAATTAGGGTTTTGGCAAATTAGGGTTTTGGCAAATTAGGGTTTTGGCAAATTATTTTGGCAAATTATTTTGCAGGCAAATTATTTTGCAGGCAAATTATTTTGGCAAATTAGGGTTTTGGCAAATTAGGGTTTTGGCAAATTATATTGGCAAATTATTTTGCAGGCAAATTATTTTGCAGGCAAATTATTTAGCAGGCAAATTATTTTGCAGGCAAATTATTTTGCAGGCAAATTATTTTGCAGGCAAATTATTTTGGCAAATTAGGGTTTTGGCAAATTAGGGTTTTGGCAAATTAGGGTTTTGGCAAATTATTTTGCAGGCAAATTATTTTGCAGGCAAATTATTTTGCAGGCAAATTATTTTGCAGGCAAATTATTTTGCAGGCAAATTATTTTGGCAAATTATTTTGCAGGCAAATTATTTTGGCAAATTATTTTGCAGGCAAATTATTTTGGCAAATTAGGGTTTTGGCAAATTAGGGTTTTGGCAAATTATTTTGCAGGCAAATTATTTTGCAGGCAAATTATTTTGGCAAATTATTTTGCAGGCAAATTATTTTGGCAAATTAGGGTTTTGGCAAATTAAGGTTTTGGCAAATTATTTTGCAGGCAAATTATTTTGCAGGCAAATTATTTTGCAGGCAAATTATTTTGGCGGCAAATTATTTTGGCAAATTAGGGTTTTGGCAAATTATTTTGCAGGCAAATTATTTAGCAGGCAAATTATTTAGCAGGCAAATTATTTTGCAGGCAAATTATTTTGGCGGCAAATTATTTTGGCAAATTATTTTGGCAAATTAGGGTTTTGGCAAATTAGGGTTTTGGCAAATTAGGGTTTTGGCAAATTATTTTGCAGGCAAATTATTTTGCAGGCAAATTATTTTGGCAAATTAGGGTTTTGGCAAATTAGGGTTTTGGCAAATTATTTTGCAGGCAAATTATTTTGCAGGCAAATTATTTTGCAGGCAAATTATTTTGGCGGCAAATTATTTTGCAGGCAAATTATTTTGCAGGCAAATTAGGGTTTTGGCAAATTAGGGTTTTGGCAAATTAGGGTTTTGGCAAATTAGGGTTTTGGCAAATTAGGGTTTTGGCAAATTAGGGTTTTGGCAAATTATTTTGCAGGCAAATTATTTAGCAGGCAAATTATTTTGCAGGCAAATTATTTTGCAGGCAAATTATTTTGCAGGCAAATTATTTTGCAGGCAAATTATTTTGCAGGCAAATTATTTTGCAGGCAGGCAAATTATTTTGCAGGCAGGCAAATTATTTTGCAGGCAGGCAAATTATTTTGCAGGCAGGCAAATTATTTTGGCAAATTATTTTGCAGGCAAATTATTTTGCAGGCAAATTATTTTGCAGGCAAATTAGGGTTTTGGCAAATTATTTTGGGGTTTTGGCAAATTAGGGTTTTGGCAGGCAAATTATTTTGCAGGCAAATTATTTTGCAGGCAAATTATTTTGGCAAATTAGGGTTTTGGCAAATTAGGGTTTTGGCAAATTATTTTGGCAAATTAGGGTTTTGGCAAATTATTTTGCAGGCAAATTATTTTGCAGGCAAATTATTTTGCAGGCAAATTATTTTGCAGGCAAATTATTTTGGCAAATTATTTTGCAGGCAAATTATTTAGCAGGCAAATTATTTTGCAGGCAAATTATTTTGCAGGCAAATTAGGGTTTTGGCAAATTATTTTGCAGGCAAATTATTTTGGCAAATTAGGGTTTTGGCAAATTAGGGTTTTGGCAAATTATTTTGGCAAATTATTTAGCAGGCAAATTATTTTGCAGGCAAATTATTTTGCAGGCAAATTATTTTGCAGGCAAATTATTTTGCAGGCAAATTATTTTGCAGGCAAATTATTTTGGCAAATTATTTTGGCAAATTAGGGTTTTGGCAAATTAGGGTTTTGGCAAATTATTTTGGCAAATTATTTTGGCAAATTATTTTGCAGGCAAATTATTTTGCCGGCAAATTATTTTGCAGGGAAATTATTTTGGCGGCAAATTATTTTGGCAAATTAGGGTTTTGGCAAATTATTTTGCAGGCAAATTATTTTGCAGGCAAATTATTTTGCAGGCAAATTATTTTGCAGGCAAATTATTTTGCAGGCAAATTATTTTGCAGGCAAATTAGGGTTTTGGCAAATTAGGGTTTTGGCAAATTAGGGTTTTGGCAAATTAGGGTTTTGGCAAATTATTTTGCAGGCAAATTATTTTGCAGGCAAATTATTTTGCAGGCAAATTATTTTGCAGGCAAATTATTTTGCAGGCAGGCAAATTATTTTGCAGGCAGGCAAATTATTTTGCAGGCAGGCAAATTATTTTGGCAAATTATTTTGCAGGCAAATTATTTTGCAGGCAAATTATTTTGCAGGCAAATTAGGGTTTTGGCAAATTATTTTGGGGTTTTGGCAAATTAGGGTTTTGGCAGGCAAATTATTTTGCAGGCAAATTATTTTGCAGGCAAATTATTTTGGCAAATTAGGGTTTTGGCAAATTAGGGTTTTGGCAAATTATTTTGCAGGCAAATTATTTTGCAGGCAAATTATTTTGCAGGCAAATTATTTTGCAGGCAAATTATTTTGGCAAATTATTTTGCAGGCAAATTATTTAGCAGGCAAATTATTTTGCAGGCAAATTATTTTGCAGGCAAATTAGGGTTTTGGCAAATTATTTTGCAGGCAAATTATTTTGGCAAATTAGGGTTTTGGCAAATTAGGGTTTTGGCAAATTATTTTGGCAAATTATTTAGCAGGCAAATTATTTTGCAGGCAAATTATTTTGCAGGCAAATTATTTTGCAGGCAAATTATTTTGCAGGCAAATTATTTTGCAGGCAAATTATTTTGGCAAATTATTTTGGCAAATTAGGGTTTTGGCAAATTAGGGTTTTGGCAAATTATTTTGGCAAATTATTTTGGCAAATTATTTTGCAGGCAAATTATTTTGCCGGCAAATTATTTTGCAGGGAAATTATTTTGGCGGCAAATTATTTTGGCAAATTAGGGTTTTGGCAAATTATTTTGCAGGCAAATTATTTTGCAGGCAAATTATTTTGCAGGCAAATTATTTTGCAGGCAAATTATTTTGCAGGCAAATTATTTTGCAGGCAAATTAGGGTTTTGGCAAATTAGGGTTTTGGCAAATTATTTTGGGGTTTTGGCAAATTAGGATTTTGGCAGGCAAATTATTTTGCAGGCAAATTATTTTGCAGGCAAATTATTTTGGCAAATTAGGGTTTTGGCAAATTAGGGTTTTGGCAAATTAGGGTTTTGGCAAATTATTTTGCAGGCAAATTATTTTGCAGACAAATTATTTTGCAGGCAAATTATTTTGCAGGCAAATTATTTTGCAGGCAAATTATTTTGGCAAATTATTTTGCAGGCAAATTATTTTGCAGGCAAATTAGGGTTTTGGCAAATTATTTTGCAGGCAAATTATTTTGCAGGCAAATTATTTTGGCAAATTAGGGTTTTGGCAAATTAGGGTTTTGGCAAATTATTTTGGCAAATTTTTTTGCAGGCAAATTATTTTGGCAAATTTTTTTGCAGGCAAATTATTTTGGCAAATTAGGGTTTTGGCAAATTAAGATTTTGGCAAATTATTTTGCAGGCAAATTATTTTGCAGGCAAATTATTTTGGCGGCAAATTATTTTGGCAAATTAGGGTTTTGGCAAATTATTTTGCAGGCAAATTATTTAGCAGGCAAATTATTTTGCAGGCAAATTATTTTGCAGGCAAATTATTTTGCAGGCAAATTATTTTGGCGGCAAATTATTTTGGCAAATTATTTTGGCAAATTAGGGTTTTGGCAAATTAGGGTTTTGGCAAATTAGGGTTTTGGCAAATTATTTTGCAGGCAAATTATTTTGCAGGCAAATTATTTTGGCAAATTAGGGTTTTGGCAAATTAGGGTTTTGGCAAATTATTTTGCAGGCAAATTATTTTGCAGGCAAATTATTTTGCAGGCAAATTATTTTGCAGGCAAATTATTTTGCAGGCAAATTATTTTGCAGGCAAATTATTTTGCAGGCAAATTATTTAGCAGGCAAATTATTTTGCAGGCAAATTATTTTGCAGGCAAATTATTTTGCAGGCAAATTATTTTGCAGGCAAATTATTTTGGAGGCAAATTATTTTGCAGGCAAATTATTTTGCAGGCAAATTATTTTGCAGGCAAATTATTTTGCAGGCAAATTATTTTGCAGGCAAATTATTTAGCAGGCAAATTATTTTGCAGGCAAATTATTTTGCAGGCAAATTATTTTGGAGGCAAATTATTTTGCAGGCAAATTATTTTGCAGGCAAATTATTTTGCAGGCAAATTATTTTGCAGGCAAATTATTTTGCAGGCAAATTATTTTGCAGGCAGGCAAATTATTTTGCAGGCAGGCAAATTATTTTGCAGGCAGGCAAATTATTTTGCAGGCAAATTATTTTGCAGGCAAATTATTTTGCAGGCAAATTAGGGTTTTGGCAAATTATTTTGCAGGCAAATTATTTTGCAGGCAAATTATTTTGGCAAATTAGGGTTTTGGCAAATTAGGGTTTTGGCAAATTATTTTGGCAAATTATTTTGCAGGCAAATTATTTTGCAGGCAAATTATTTTGCAGGCAAATTATTTTGCAGGCAAATTATTTTGCAGGCAAATTATTTTGCAGGCAAATTAGGGTTTTGGCAAATTAGGGTTTTGGCAAATTATTTTGGGGTTTTGGCAAATTAGGGTTTTGGCAGGCAAATTATTTTGCAGGCAAATTATTTTGCAGGCAAATTATTTTGGCGGCAAATTATTTTGGCAAATTATTTTGGCAAATTAGGGTTTTGGCAAATTAGGGTTTTGGCAAATTATTTTGCAGGCAAATTATTTTGCAGGCAAATTATTTTGCAGGCAAATTATTTTGCAGGCAAATTATTTTGCAGGCAAATTATTTTGCAGGCAAATTATTTTGCAGGCAAATTATTTTGGCAAATTAGGGTTTTGGCAAATTAGGGTTTTGGCAAATTAGGGTTTTGGCAAATAATTTTGCAGGCAAATTATTTTGCAGGCAAATTATTTTGCAGGCAAATTATTTTGCAGGCAAATTATTTAGCAGGCAAATTATTTTGCAGGCAAATTATTTTGGAGGCAAATTATTTTGCAGGCAAATTATTTTGCAGGCAAATTATTTTGCAGGCAAATTATTTTGCAGGCAAATTATTTTGCAGGCAGGCAAATTATTTTGCAGGCAGGCAAATTATTTTGGCAAATTATTTTGCAGGCAAATTATTTTGCAGGCAAATTATTTTGCAGGCAAATTATTTTGGCAAATTAGGGTTTTGGCAAATTAGGGTTTTGGCAAATTATTTTGGCAAATTATTTTGCAGGCAAATTATTTTGCAGGCAAATTATTTTGCAGGCAAATTATTTTGGCAAATTATTTTGGCAAATTAGGGTTTTGGCAAATTAAGGTTTTGGCAAATTATTTTGCAGGCAAATTATTTTGCAGGAAAATTATTTTGGCAAATTATTTTGCAGGCAAATTATTTTGCACGCAAATTAGGGTTTTGGCAAATTATTTTGGCAAATTATTTTGCAGGCAAATTATTTTGCAGGCAAATTATTTTGGCAAATTAGGGTTTTGGCAAATTAGGGTTTTGGCAAATTAGGGTTTTGGCAAATTAGGGTTTTGGCAAATTATTTTGCAGGCAAATTATTTTGCAGGCAAATTATTTTGCAGGCAAATTATTTTGCAGGCAAATTATTTTGCAGGCAAATTATTTTGGCAAATTAGGGTTTTGGCAAATTAGGGTTTTGGCAAATTAGGGTTTTGGCAAATTATTTTGCAGGCAAATTATTTTGCAGGCAAATTATTTTGGCAAATTAGGGTTTTGGCAAATTAAGGTTTTGGCAAATTATTTTGCAGGCAAATTATTTTGCAGGCAAATTATTTAGCAGGCAAATTATTTTGGCGGCAAATTATTTTGGCAAATTAGGGTTTTGGCAAATTATTTTGCAGGCAAATTATTTTGCAGGCAAATTATTTTGCAGGCAAATTATTTTGGCAAATTATTTTGGCAAATTATTTTGGCAAATTATTTTGCAGGCAATTATTTTGGCAAATTATTTTGGCAAATTATTTTGCAGGCAAATTATTTTGCAGGCAAATTATTTTGCAGGCAAATTATTTTGGCAAATTATTTTGCAGGCAAATTATTTTGCAGGCAAATTATTTTGCAGGCAAATTATTTTGCAGGCAAATTATTTTGGCAAATTATTTTGCAGGCAAATTATTTTGCAGGCAAATTATTTTGCAGGCAAATTATTTTGGCAAATTAGGGTTTTGGCAAATTAGGGTTTTGGCAAATTAGGGTTTTGGCAAATTATTTTGCAGGCAAATTATTTTGCAGGCAAATTATTTAGCAGGCAAATTATTTTGGCAAATTATTTTGGCAAATTAGGGTTTTGGCAAATTAGGGTTTTGGCAAATTAGGGTTTTGGCAAATTATTTTGCAGGCAAATTATTTTGCAGGCAAATTATTTTGGCAAATTAGGGTTTTGGCAAATTAGGGTTTTGGCAAATTAGGGTTTTGGCAAATTATTTTGCAGGCAAATTATTTTGCAGGAAAATTATTTTGGCAAATTATTTTGCAGGCAAATTATTTTGCAGGCAAATTAGGGTTTTGGCAAATTATTTTGCAGGCAAATTATTTTGCAGGCAAATTATTTTGGCAAATTAGGGTTTTGGCAAATTAGGGTTTTGGCAAATTAGGGTTTTGGCAAATTATTTTGCAGGCAAATTATTTTGCAGGCAAATTATTTTGCAGGCAAATTATTTTGCAGGCAAATTATTTTGCAGGCAAATTATTTTGCAGGCAAATTATTTTGGCAAATTAGGGTTTTGGCAAATTAGGGTTTTGGCAAATTATTTTGCAGGCAAATTATTTTGCAGGCAAATTATTTTGCAGGCAAATTATTTTGCAGGCAGGCAAATTATTTTGCAGGCAGGCAAATTATTTTGCAGGCAGGCAAATTATTTTGCAGGCAAATTATTTTGCAGGCAAATTATTTTGCAGGCAAATTAGGGTTTTGGCAAATTATTTTGCAGGCAAATTATTTTGCAGGCAAATTATTTTGGCAAATTAGGGTTTTGGCAAATTAGGGTTTTGGCAAATTATTTTGGCAAATTATTTTGCAGGCAAATTATTTTGCAGGCAAATTATTTTGCAGGCAAATTATTTTGCAGGCAAATTATTTTGCAGGCAAATTAGGGTTTTGGCAAATTAGGGTTTTGGCAAATTATTTTGGGGTTTTGGCAAATTAGGGTTTTGGCAGGCAAATTATTTTGCAGGCAAATTATTTTGCAGGCAAATTATTTTGGCGGCAAATTATTTTGGCAAATTATTTTGGCAAATTAGGGTTTTGGCAAATTAGGGTTTTGGCAAATTATTTTGCAGGCAAATTATTTTGCAGGCAAATTATTTTGCAGGCAAATTATTTTGCAGGCAAATTATTTTGCAGGCAAATTATTTTGGCAAATTAGGGTTTTGGCAAATTAGGGTTTTGGCAAATTAGGGTTTTGGCAAATAATTTTGCAGGCAAATTATTTTGCAGGCAAATTATTTTGCAGGCAAATTATTTTGCAGGCAAATTATTTAGCAGGCAAATTATTTTGCAGGCAAATTATTTTGGAGGCAAATTATTTTGCAGGCAAATTATTTTGCAGGCAAATTATTTTGCAGGCAAATTATTTTGCAGGCAAATTATTTTGCAGGCAGGCAAATTATTTTGCAGGCAGGCAAATTATTTTGGCAAATTATTTTGCAGGCAAATTATTTTGCAGGCAAATTATTTTGCAGGCAAATTATTTTGGCAAATTAGGGTTTTGGCAAATTAGGGTTTTGGCAAATTATTTTGGCAAATTATTTTGCAGGCAAATTATTTTGCAGGCAAATTATTTTGCAGGCAAATTATTTTGGCAAATTATTTTGGCAAATTAGGGTTTTGGCAAATTAGGGTTTTGGCAAATTATTTTGCAGGCAAATTATTTTGCAGGAAAATTATTTTGGCAAATTATTTTGCAGGCAAATTATTTTGCACGCAAATTAGGGTTTTGGCAAATTATTTTGGCAAATTATTTTGCAGGCAAATTATTTTGCAGGCAAATTATTTTGGCAAATTAGGGTTTTGGCAAATTAGGGTTTTGGCAAATTAGGGTTTTGGCAAATTAGGGTTTTGGCAAATTATTTTGCAGGCAAATTATTTTGCAGGCAAATTATTTTGCAGGCAAATTATTTTGCAGGCAAATTATTTTGCAGGCAAATTATTTTGGCAAATTAGGGTTTTGGCAAATTAGGGTTTTGGCAAATTAGGGTTTTGGCAAATTATTTTGCAGGCAAATTATTTTGCAGGCAAATTATTTTGGCAAATTAGGGTTTTGGCAAATTAAGGTTTTGGCAAATTATTTTGCAGGCAAATTATTTTGCAGGCAAATTATTTAGCAGGCAAATTATTTTGGCGGCAAATTATTTTGGCAAATTAGGGTTTTGGCAAATTATTTTGCAGGCAAATTATTTTGCAGGCAAATTATTTTGCAGGCAAATTATTTTGGCAAATTATTTTGGCAAATTATTTTGGCAAATTATTTTGCAGGCAATTATTTTGGCAAATTATTTTGGCAAATTATTTTGCAGGCAATTATTTTGGCAAATTAGGGTTTTGGCAAATTAGGGTTTTGGCAAATTATTTTGCAGGCAAATTATTTTGCAGGCAAATTATTTTGCAGGCAAATTATTTTGGCAAATTAGGGTTTTGGCAAATTAGGGTTTTGGCAAATTAGGGTTTTTGCAGGCAAATTATTTTGCAGGCAAATTATTTTGCAGGCAAATTATTTTGGCAAATTAGGGTTTTGGCAAATTAGGGTTTTGGCAAATTAGGGTTTTGGCAGGCAAATTATTTTGCAGGCAAATTATTTTGCAGGCAAATTATTTTGGCAAATTAGGGTTTTGGCAAATTAGGGTTTTGGCAAATTATTTTGGCAAATTTTTTTGCAGGCAAATTATTTTGGCAAATTTTTTTGCAGGCAAATTATTTTGGCAAATTAGGGTTTTGGCAAATTAGGGTTTTGGCAAATTAGGGTTTTGGCAAATTATTTTGCAGGCAAATTATTTTGCAGGCAAATTATTTTGGCAAATTAGGGTTTTGGCAAATTAGGGTTTTGGCAAATTATTTTGCAGGCAAATTATTTTGCAGGCAAATTATTTTGCAGGCAAATTATTTTGCAGGCAAATTATTTTGCAGGCAAATTATTTTGCAGGCAAATTATTTTGCAGGCAAATTATTTTGGCAAATTATTTTGCAGGCAAATTATTTTGCAGGCAAATTATTTTGCAGGCAAATTATTTTGGCAAATTAGGGTTTTGGCAAATTAGGGTTTTGGCAAATTAGGGTTTTGGCAAATTATTTTGCAGGCAAATTATTTTGCAGGCAAATTATTTAGCAGGCAAATTATTTTGGCAAATTATTTTGGCAAATTAGGGTTTTGGCAAATTAGGGTTTTGGCAAATTAGGGTTTTGGCAAATTATTTTGCAGGCAAATTATTTTGCAGGCAAATTATTTTGGCAAATTAGGGTTTTGGCAAATTAGGGTTTTGGCAAATTAGGGTTTTGGCAAATTATTTTGCAGGCAAATTATTTTGCAGGAAAATTATTTTGGCAAATTATTTTGCAGGCAAATTATTTTGCAGGCAAATTAGGGTTTTGGCAAATTATTTTGCAGGCAAATTATTTTGCAGGCAAATTATTTTGGCAAATTAGGGTTTTGGCAAATTAGGGTTTTGGCAAATTAGGGTTTTGGCAAATTATTTTGCAGGCAAATTATTTTGCAGGCAAATTATTTTGCAGGCAAATTATTTTGCAGGCAAATTATTTTGCAGGCAAATTATTTTGCAGGCAAATTATTTTGCAGGCAAATTATTTTGGCAAATTAGGGTTTTGGCAAATTAGGGTTTTGGCAAATTATTTTGCAGGCAAATTATTTTGCAGGCAAATTATTTTACAGGCAAATTATTTTGCAGGCAAATTATTTTGCAGGCAAATTATTTTGGCAAATTAGGGTTTTGGCAAATTAGGGTTTTGGCAAATTAGGGTTTTGGCAAATTATTTTGCAGGCAAATTATTTTGCAGGCAAATTATTTTGGCAAATTAGGGTTTTGGCAAATTAAGGTTTTGGCAAATTATTTTGCAGGCAAATTATTTTGCAGGCAAATTATTTAGCAGGCAAATTATTTTGGCGGCAAATTATTTTGGCAAATTAGGGTTTTGGCAAATTATTTTGCAGGCAAATTATTTTGCAGGCAAATTATTTTGCAGGCAAATTATTTTGGCAAATTATTTTGGCAAATTATTTTGGCAAATTATTTTGCAGGCAATTATTTTGGTTTTGGCAAATTAGGGTTTTGGCAAATTATTTTGCAGGCAAATTATTTTGCAGGCAAATTATTTTGCAGGCAAATTATTTTGGCAAATTAGGGTTTTGGCAAATTAGGGTTTTGGCAAATTAGGGTTTTTGCAGGCAAATTATTTTGCAGGCAAATTATTTTGCAGGCAAATTATTTTGGCAAATTAGGGTTTTGGCAAATTAGGGTTTTGGCAAATTAGGGTTTTGGCAGGCAAATTATTTTGCAGGCAAATTATTTTGCAGGCAAATTATTTTGTCAAATTAGGGTTTTGGCAAATTAGGGTTTTGGCAAATTATTTTGGCAAATTTTTTTGCAGGCAAATTATTTTGGCAAATTTTTTTGCAGGCAAATTATTTTGGCAAATTAGGGTTTTGGCAAATTAGGGTTTTGGCAAATTAGGGTTTTGGCAAATTATTTTGCAGGCAAATTATTTTGCAGGCAAATTATTTTGGCAAATTAGGGTTTTGGCAAATTAGGGTTTTGGCAAATTAGGGTTTTGGCAAATTATTTTGCAGGCAAATTATTTTGCAGGCAAATTATTTTGCAGGCAAATTATTTTGGCAAATTATTTTGCAGGCAAATTATTTTGCAGGCAAATTATTTTGCAGGCAAATTATTTAGCAGGCAAATTATTTTGCAGGCAAATTATTTTGGCAAATTAGGGTTTTGGCAAATTAGGGTTTTGGCAAATTAGGGTTTTGGCAAATTATTTTGCAGGCAAATTATTTAGCAGGCAAATTATTTAGCAGGCAAATTATTTTGGCAAATTATTTTGGCAAATTAGGGTTTTGGCAAATTAGGGTTTTGGCAAATTAGGGTTTTGGCAAATTATTTTGCAGGCAAATTATTTTGCAGGCAAATTATTTTGGCAAATTAGGGTTTTGGCAAATTAGGGTTTTGGCAAATTAGGGTTTTGGCAAATTATTTTGCAGGCAAATTATTTTGCAGGCAAATTATTTTGCAGGCAAATTATTTTGCAGGCAAATTATTTTGGCAAATTATTTTGCAGGCAAATTATTTTGCAGGCAAATTATTTTGCAGGCAAATTATTTTGCAGGCAAATTATTTAGCAGGCAAATTATTTTGCAGGCAAATTATTTTGCAGGCAAATTATTTTGGCAAATTAGGGTTTTGGCAAATTAGGGTTTTGGCAAATTATTTTGCAGGCAAATTATTTTGCAGGCAAATTATTTTGCAGGCAAATTATTTTGGCAAATTAGGGTTTTGGCAAATTAGGGTTTTGGCAAATTAGGGTTTTGGCAAATTAGGGTTTTGGCAAATTATTTTGCAGGCAAATTATTTTGCAGGCAAATTATTTTGCAGGCAAATTATTTTGCAGGCAAATTATTTTGCAGGCAAATTATTTTGCAGGCAAATTATTTTGCAGGCAAATTATTTTGGCAAATTATTTTGCAGGCAAATTATTTTGCAGGCAAATTATTTTGCAGGCAAATTATTTAGCAGGCAAATTATTTTGCAGGCAAATTATTTTGGCAAATTAGGGTTTTGGCAAATTAGGGTTTTGGCAAATTATTTTGCAGGCAAATTATTTTGCAGGCAAATTATTTTGCAGGCAAATTATTTAGCAGGCAAATTATTTTGGCGGCAAATTATTTTGGCAAATTAGGGTTTTGGCAAATTATTTTGCAGGCAAATTATTTTGCAGGCAAATTATTTTGCAGGCAAATTATTTTGCAGGCAAATTATTTTGGCGGCAAATTATTTTGGCAAATTATTTTGGCAAATTAGGGTTTTGGCAAATTATGGTTTTGGCAAATTATTTTGCAGGCAAATTATTTTGCAGGCAAATTATTTTGCAGGCAAATTATTTTGCAGGCAAATTAGGGTTTTGGCAAATTAGGGTTTTGGCAAATTATTTT
The DNA here is from genome assembly GCF_963924005.1 of Protomyctophum bolini. NCBI lineage: Eukaryota > Metazoa > Chordata > Actinopteri > Myctophiformes > Myctophidae > Protomyctophum > Protomyctophum bolini. The sequence continues at coordinate 2,295,215 of NC_137869.1, forward strand.
GCAGGCAAATTATTTTGCAGGCAAATTATTTTGCAGGCAAATTATTTTGGCGGCAAATTATTTTGGCAAATTAGGGTTTTGGCAAATTAGGGTTTTGGCAAATTAGGGTTTTGGCAAATTAGGGTTTTGGCAAATTAGGGTTTTGGCAAATTATTTTGGCAAATTATTTTGCAGGCAAATTATTTTGCAGGCAAATTATTTTGCAGGCAAATTAGGGTTTTGGCACATTATTTTGCAGGCAAATTATTTTGCAGGCAAATTATTTTGCAGGCAAATTATTTTGCAGGCAAATTATTTTGCAGGCAAATTATTTTGGCAAATTAGGGTTTTGGCAAATTAGGGTTTTGGCAAATTTTTTTGCAGGCAAATTATTTTGGCAAATTATTTTGGCAAATTATTTTGCAGGCAAATTATTTTGCAGGCAAATTAGGGTTTTGGCAAATTATTTTGCAGGCAAATTATTTTGCAGGCAAATTATTTTGCAGGCAAATTATTTTGCAGGCAAATTATTTTGCAGGCAAATTAGGGTTTTGGCAAATTAGGGTTTTGGCAAATTATTTTGGCAAATTTTTTTGCAGGCAAATTATTTTGGCAAATTTTTTTGCAGGCAAATTATTTTGGCAAATTAGGGTTTTGGCAAATTAAGGTTTTGGCAAATTATTTTGCAGGCAAATTATTTTGCAGGCAAATTATTTAGCAGGCAAATTATTTTGGCGGCAAATTATTTTGGCAAATTAGGGTTTTGGCAAATTATTTTGCAGGCAAATTATTTTGCAGGCAAATTATTTTGGCAAATTATTTTGGCAAATTATTTTGGCAAATTATTTTGGCAAATTATTTTGCAGGCAATTATTTTGGCAAATTAGGGTTTTGGCAAATTAGGGTTTTGGCAAAATATTTTGCAGGCAAATTATTTTGCAGGCAAATTATTTTGCAGGCAAATTATTTTGGCAAATTAGGGTTTTGGCAAATTAGGGTTTTGGCAAATTAGGGTTTTTGCAGGCAAATTATTTTGCAGGCAAATTATTTTGCAGGCAAATTATTTTGGCAAATTAGGGTTTTGGCAAATTAGGGTTTTGGCAAATTAGGGTTTTGGCAGGCAAATTATTTTGCAGGCAAATTATTTTGCAGGCAAATTATTTTGCAGGCAAATTATTTTGGCAAATTAGGGTTTTGGCAAATTAGGGTTTTGGCAAATTATTTTGGCAAATTTTTTTGCAGGCAAATTATTTTGGCAAATTTTTTTGCAGGCAAATTATTTTGGCAAATTAGGGTTTTGGCAAATTAGGGTTTTGGCAAATTAGGGTTTTAGCAAATTAGGGTTTTGGCAAATTATTTTGCAGGCAAATTATTTTGCAGGCAAATTATTTTGGCAAATTTTGGGTTTTGGCAAATTAGGGTTTTGGCAAATTAGGGTTTTGGCAAATTATTTTGCAGGCAAATTATTTTGCAGGCAAATTATTTTGCAGGCAAATTATTTTGCAGGCAAATTATTTTGCAGGCAAATTATTTTGCAGGCAAATTATTTTGCAGGCAAATTATTTTGCAGGCAAATTATTTAGCAGGCAAATTATTTTGCAGGCAAATTATTTTGGCAAATTAGGGTTTTGGCAAATTAGGGTTTTGGCAAATTAGGGTTTTGGCAAATTATTTTGCAGACAAATTATTTTGCAGGCAAATTATTTTGCAGGCAAATTATTTTGGCAAATTATTTTGCAGGCAAATTATTTTGCAGGCAAATTAGGGTTTTGGCAAATTATTTTGGCAAATTATTTTGCAGGCAAATTATTTTGGCAAATTAGGGTTTTGGCAAATTAGGGTTTTGGCAAATTAGGGTTTTGGCAAATTATTTTGCAGGCAAATTATTTTGCAGGCAAATTATTTTGCAGGCAAATTATTTTGCAGGCAAATTATTTTGCAGGCAAATTATTTTGCAGGCAAATTATTTTGCAGGCAAATTATTTTGCAGGCAAATTATTTTGCAGGCAAATTATTTTGCAGGCAAATTATTTTGGCAAATTAGGGTTTTGGCAAATTAGGGTTTTGGCAAATTAGGGTTTTGGCAAATTATTTTGCAGGCAAATTATTTTGCAGGCAAATTATTTTGCAGGAAAATTATTTTGGCAAATTATTTTGCAGGCAAATTATTTTGCAGGCAAATTAGGGTTTTGGCAAATTATTTTGGCAAATTATTTTGCAGGCAAATTATTTTGCAGGCAAATTATTTTGGCAAATTAGGGTTTTGGCAAATTAGGGTTTTGGCAAATTAGGGTTTTGGCAAATTATTTTGCAGGCAAATTATTTTGCAGGCAAATTATTTTGCAGGCAAATTATTTTGCAGGCAAATTATTTTGCAGGCAAATTATTTTGGCAAATTAGGGTTTTGGCAAATTAGGGTTTTGGCAAATTAGGGTTTTGGCAAATTATTTTGCAGGCAAATTATTTTGCAGGCAAATTTTTTTGGCAAATTATTTTGCAGGCAAATTATTTTGGCAAATTATTTTGGCAAATTAGGGTTTTGGCAAATTAGGGTTTTGGCAAATTAGGGTTTTGGCAGGCAAATTATTTTGCAGGCAAATTATTTTGCAGGCAAATTATTTTGGCAAATTAGGGTTTTGGCAAATTAGGGTTTTGGCAAATTATTTTGGCAAATTTTTTTGCAGGCAAATTATTTTGGCAAATTTTTTTGCAGGCAAATTATTTTGGCAAATTAGGGTTTTGGCAAATTAGGGTTTTGGCAAATTAGGGTTTTGGCAAATTAGGGTTTTGGCAATTTTTTTTGCAGGCAAATTATTTTGCAGGCAAATTATTTTGGCAAATTAGGGTTTTGGCAAATTAGGGTTTTGGCAAATTAGGGTTTTGGCAAATTATTTTGCAGGCAAATTATTTTGCAGGCAAATTATTTTGCAGGCAAATTATTTTGCAGGCAAATTATTTTGCAGGCAAATTATTTTGCAGGCAAATTATTTTGGCAAATTATTTTGCAGGCAAATTATTTTGCAGGCAAATTATTTTGCAGGCAAATTATTTTGCAGGCAAATTATTTAGCAGGCAAATTATTTTGCAGGCAAATTATTTTGGCAAATTAGGGTTTTGGCAAATTAGGGTTTTGGCAAATTAGGGTTTTGGCAAATTATTTTGCAGGCAAATTATTTTGCAGGCAAATTATTTTGGCAAATTATTTTGCAGGCAAATTATTTTGCAGGCAAATTAGGGTTTTGGCAAATTATTTTGGCAAATTATTTTGCAGGCAAATTATTTTGGCAAATTAGGGTTTTGGCAAATTAGGGTTTTGGCAAATTAGGGTTTTGGCAAATTAGGGTTTTGGCAAATTATTTTGCAGGCAAATTATTTTGCAGGCAAATTATTTTGCAGGCAAATTATTTTGCAGGCAAATTATTTTGCAGGCAAATTATTTTGCAGGCAAATTATTTTGCAGGCAAATTATTTTGGCAAATTATTTTGCAGGCAAATTATTTTGCAGGCAAATTATTTTGCAGGCAAATTATTTTGCAGGCAAATTATTTTGCAGGCAAATTATTTAGCAGGCAAATTATTTTGCAGGCAAATTATTTTGGCAAATTAGGGTTTTGGCAAATTAGGGTTTTGGCAAATTAGGGTTTTGGCAAATTATTTTGGCAAATTATTTTGCAGGCAAATTATTTTGCAGGCAAATTAGGGTTTTGGCAAATTATTTTGCAGGCAAATTATTTTGCAGGCAAATTATTTTGCAGGCAAATTATTTTGCAGGCAAATTATTTTGGCAAATTAGGGTTTTGGCAAATTAGGGTTTTGGCAAATTAGGGTTTTGGCAAATTATTTAGCAGGCAAATTATTTTGCAGGCAAATTATTTTGCAGGCAAATTATTTTGCAGGCAAATTATTTTGCAGGCAAATTATTTTGCAGGCAAATTATTTTGGCAAATTAGGGTTTTGGCAAATTAGGGTTTTGGCAAATTAGGGTTTTGGCAAATTAGGGTTTTGGCAAATTATTTTGCAGGCAAATTATTTTGCAGGCAAATTATTTTGCAGGCAAATTATTTTGGCAAATTATTTTGCAGGCAAATTATTTTGGCAAATTATTTTGCAGGCAAATTATTTTGGCAAATTAAAAAAACCCTAATTTGCCAAAACCCTAATTTGCCAAAATAATTTGCCTGCAAAAAAATTTGCCAAAATAATTTGCCTGCAAAAAAATTTGCCAAAATAATTTGCCAAAACCCTAATTTGCCAAAACCCTAATTTGCCAAAATAATTTGCCTGCAACATAATTTGCCTGCAAAATAATTTGACAAAACCCTAATTTGCCTAAACCCTAATTTGCCTGCAAAATAATTTGCCGCCAAAATAATTTGCCTGCAAAATAATTTGCCTGCTAAATAATTGGCCAAAACCCTAATTTGCCAAAACCCTAATTTGCCTGCAAAATAATTTGCCTGCAAAATAATTTGCCTGCAAAATAATTTGCCAAAACCCTAATTTGCCAAAACCCTAATTTGCCTGCAAAATAATTTGCCGCCAAAATAATTTGCCTGCAAAATAATTTGCCTGCAAAATAATTTGCCAAAACCCTAATTTGCCAAAACCCTAATTTGCCAAAACCCTAATTTGCCTGCAAAATAATTTGCCTGCAAAATAATTTGCCTGCAAAATAATTTGCCAAAACCCTAATTTGCCAAAATAATAATTGTTTTTTGAAATTTTGAAAAAGAAAGTTAGCCTCGTTTCTCATCATTTTGGACCGTGGGCTATAGCCCATATCGTACGGCATACTATAGCGCGCCGTTTTTCATCATTTTTGAAGATTTGAAAAAAATGACAAAAACGATGGGTTATAGCCCATGTTTTTTGAAATTTTGAAAAAAAAAGTTAGCCTCGTTTCTCATCATTTTGGACCGTGGGCTATAGCCCATATCGTACGGCATACTATAGCGTGCCGTTTTTCATCATTTTTGAGGATTTGAAAAAAATGACGAAATTACAAAAACGATGGGTTATAGCCCATGTTTTTTGAAATTTTGAAATAAGAAGTTAGCCTCGTTTCTCATCATTTTGGACCGTGGGCTATAGCCCATATCGTACGGCATACTATAGCGCGCCGTTTTTCATCATTTTTGAAGATTTGAAAAAAATGACGAAATGACAAAAACGATGGGTTATAGCCCATGTTTTTTGAAAATTTGAAAAAAAAAGTTAGCCACGTTTCTCATCATTTTGGACCGTGGGCTATAGCCCATATCGTACGGCATACTATAGCGCGCCGTTTTTCATCATTTTTGAAGATTTGAAAAAAATGACGAAATGACAAAAACGATGGGTTATAGCCCATGTTTTTTGAAATTTTGGAAAAAAAAGTTAGCCACGTTTCTCATCATTTTGGACCGTGGGCTATAGCCCATATCGTACGGCATACTATAGCGCGCCGTTTTTCATCATTTTTGAAGATTTGAAAAAAATGACAAATGACAAAAACGATGGGTTATAGCCCATGTTTTTTGAAATTTTGAAAAAAAAAGTTAGCCTCGTTTCTCATCATTTTGGACCGTGGGCTATAGCCCATATCGTACGGCATACTATAGCGCGCCGTTTTTCATCATTTTTGAAGATTTGAAAAAAATGACGAAATGACAAAAACGATGGGTTATAGCCCATGTTTTTTTAAATTAAAAAAAAAAAAGTTATCCTCGTTTCTCATCATTTTGGACCATGGGCTATAGCCCATATCGTACGGCACACTATAGCGCGCCGTTTTTCATCATTTTTGAGGATTTGAAAAAAATGACGAAATTACAAAAACGATGGGTTATAGCCCATGTTTTTTGAAATTTTGAAAAAAGAAGTTAGCCTCGTTTCTCATCATTTTGGACCGTGGGCTATAGCCCATATCGTACGGCATACTATAGCGCGCCGTTTTTCATCATTTTTGAAGATTTGAAAAAAATGACGAAATGACAAAAACGATGGGTTATAGCCCATGTTTTTTGAAATTTTGAAAAAAAAAGTTAGCCTCGTTTCTCATCATTTTGGACCGTGGGCTATAGCCCATATCGTACGGCATACTATAGCGCGCCGTTTTTCATCATTTTTGAAGATTTGAAAAAAATGACGAAATGACAAAAACGATGGGTTATAGCCCATGTTTTTTGAAATTTTGAAAAAAAAAGTTAGCCTCGTTTCTCATCATTTTGGACCGTGGGCTATAGCCCATATCGTACGGCATACTATAGCGCGCCGTTTTTCATCATTTTTGAAGATTTGAAAAAAATGACGAAATGACAAAAACGATGGGTTATAGCCCATGTTTTTTGAAATTTTGAAAAAAAAAGTTAGCCTCGTTTCTCATCATTTTGGACCGTGGGCTATAGCCCATATCGTACGGCATACTATAGCGCGCCGTTTTTCATCATTTTTGAAGATTTGAAAAAAATGACAAATGACAAAAACGATGGGTTATAGCCCATGTTTTTTGAAATTTTGAAAAAATAAGTTAGCCTCGTTTCTCATCATTTTGGACCGTGGGCTATAGCCCATATCGTACGGCATACTATAGCGCGCCGTTTTTCATCATTTTTGAAGATTTGAAAAAAATGACGAAATGACAAAAACGATGGGTTATAGCCCATGTTTTTTTAAATTAAAAAAAAAAAAGTTATCCTCGTTTCTCATCATTTTGGACCATGGGCTATAGCCAATATCGTACGGCACACTATAGCGCGCCGTTTTTCATCATTTTTGAGGATTTTAAAAAAATGACGAAATTACAAAAACGATGGGTTATAGCCCATGTTTTTTGAAATTTTGAAAAAATAAGTTAGCCTCGTTTCTCATCATTTTGGACCGTGGGCTATAGCCCATATCGTACGGCATACTATAGCGCGCCGTTTTTCATCATTTTTGAAGATTTGAAAAAAATGACGAAATGACAAAAACGATGGGTTATAGCCCATGTTTTTTGAAATTTTGAAAAAATAAGTTAGCCTCGTTTCTCATCATTTTGGATCGTGGGCTATAGCCCATATCGTACGGCATACTATAGCGCGCCGTTTTTCATCATTTTTGAAGATTTGAAAAAAATGACGAAATGACAAAAACGATGGGTTATAGCCCATGTTTTTTGAAATTTTGAAAAAAAAAGTTAGCCTCGTTTCTCATCATTTTGGACCGTGGGCTATAGCCCATATCGTACGGCATACTATAGCGCGCCGTTTTTCATCATTTTTGAAGATTTGAAAAAAATGACGAAATGACAAAAACGATGGGTTATAGCCCATGTTTTTTGAAATTTTGAAAAAAAAAGTTAGCCTCGTTTCTCATCATTTTGGACCGTGGGCTATAGCCCATATCGTACGGCATACTATAGCGCGCCGTTTTTCATCATTTTTGAAGATTTGAAAAAAATGACAAATGACAAAAACGATGGGTTATAGCCCATGTTTTTTGAAATTTTGAAAAAATAAGTTAGCCTCGTTTCTCATCATTTTGGACCGTGGGCTATAGCCCATATCGTACGGCATACTATAGCGCGCCGTTTTTCATCATTTTTGAAGATTTGAAAAAAATGACGAAATGACAAAAACGATGGGTTATAGCCCATGTTTTTTGAAATTAAAAAAAAAAAGTTATCCTCGTTTCTCATCATTTTGGACCGTGGGCTATAGCCCATATCGTACGGCATACTATAGCGCGCCGTTTTTCATCATTTTTGAAGATTTGAAAAAAATGACGAAATGACAAAAACGATGGGTTATAGCCCATGTTTTTTGAAATTTTGAAAAAAAAAGTTAGCCTCGTTTCTCATCATTTTGGACCATGGGCTATAGCCCATATCGTACGGCACACTATAGCGTGCCGTTTTTCATCATTTTTGAGGATTTGAAAAAAATGACGAAATTACAAAAACGATGGGTTATAGCCCATGTTTTTTGAAATTTTGAAAAAATAAGTTAGCCTCGTTTCTCATCATTTTGGACCGTGGGCTATAGCCCATATCGTACGGCATACTATAGCGCGCCGTTTTTCATCATTTTTGAAGATTTGAAAAAAATGACGAAATGACAAAAACGATGGGTTATAGCCCATGTTTTTTGAAATTTTGAAAAAAAAAGTTAGCCTCGTTTCTCATCATTTTGGACCGTGGGCTATAGCCCATATCGTACGGCATACTATAGCGCGCCGTTTTTCATCATTTTTGAAGATTTGAAAAAAATGACGAAATGACAAAAACGATGGGTTATAGCCCATGTTTTTTGAAATTTTGAAAAAAAAAGTTAGCCTCGTTTCTCATCATTTTGGACCGTGGGCTATAGCCCATATCGTACGGCATACTATAGCGCGCCGTTTTTCATCATTTTTGAAGATTTGAAAAAAATGACGAAATGACAAAAACGATGGGTTATAGCCCATGTTTTTTGAAATTTTGAAAAAAAAAGTTAGCCTCGTTTCTCATCATTTTGGACCGTGGGCTATAGCCCATATCGTACGGCATACTATAGCGCGCCGTTTTTCATCATTTTTGAAGATTTAAAAAAAATGACGAAATGACAAAAACGATGGGTTATAGCCCATGTTTTTTGAAATTTTGAAAAAAAAAGTTAGCCTCGTTTCTCATCATTTTGGACCGTGGGCTATAGCCCATATCGTACGGCATACTATAGCGCGCCGTTTTTCATCATTTTTGAAGATTTGAAAAAAATGACAAAATGACAAAAACGATGGGTTATAGCCCATGTTTTTTGAAATTTTGAAAAAGAAAGTTAGCCTCGTTTCTCATCATTTTGGACCGTGGGCTATAGCCCATATCGTACGGCATACTATAGCGCGCCGTTTTCATCATTTTTGAAGATTTGAAAAAAATGACAAAAACGATGGGTTATAGCCCATGTTTTTTGAAATTTTGAAAAAAAAAAGTTTCTCATCATTTTGGACCATGGGCTATAGCCCATATCGTACGGCACACTATAGCGCGCCGTTTTTCATCATTTTTGAGGATTTGAAAAAAATGACGAAATTACAAAAACGATGGGTTATAGCCCATGTTTTTTGAAATTTTGAAAAAATAAGTTAGCCTCGTTTCTCATCATTTTGGACCGTGGGCTATAGCCCATATCGTACGGCATACTATAGCGCGCCGTTTTTCATCATTTTTGAAGATTTGAAAAAAATGACGAAATGACAAAAACGATGGGTTATAGCCCATGTTTTTTGAAATTTTGAAAAAAAAAGTTAGCCTCGTTTCTCATCATTTTGGACCGTGGGCTATAGCCCATATCGTACGGCATACTATAGCGCGCCGTTTTTCATCATTTTTGAAGATTTGAAAAAAATGACGAAATGACAAAAACGATGGGTTATAGCCCATGTTTTTTGAAATTTTGAAAAAAAAAGTTAGCCTCGTTTCTCATCATTTTGGACCGTGGGCTATAGCCCATATCGTACGGCATACTATAGCGCTCCGTTTTTCATCATTTTTGAAGATTTGAAAAAAATGACGAAATGACAAAAACGATGGGTTATAGCCCATGTTTTTTGAAATTTTGAACAAAAAAGTTAGCCTCGTTTCTCATAATTTTGGACCGTGGGCTATAGCCCATATCGTACGGCATACTATAGCGCGCCGTTTTTCATCATTTTTGAAGATTTGAAAAAAATGACAAATGACAAAAACGATGGGTTATAGCCCATGTTTTTTAAAATTTTGAAAAAAAAAAGTTAGCCTCGTTTCTCATCATTTTGGACCGTGGGCTATAGCCCATATCGTACGGCATACTATAGCGCGCCGTTTTTCAACATTTTTGAAGATTTGAAAAAAATGACGAAATGACAAAAACGATGGGTTATAGCCCATGTTTTTTTTAATTAAAAAAAAAAAAGTTATCCTCGTTTCTCATCATTTTGGACCATGGGCTTTAGCCCATATCGTACGGCACACTATAGCGCGCCGTTTTTCATCATTTTTGAGGATTTGAAAAAAATGACGAAATTACAAAAACGATGGGTTATAGCCCATGTTTTTTGAAATTTTGAAAAAAAAAGTTAGCCTCGTTTCTCATCATTTTGGACCGTGGGCTATAGCCCATATCGTACGGCATACTATAGCGCGCCATTTTTCATCATTTTTGAAGATTTAAAAAAAATGACAAATGACAAAAACGATGGGTTATAGCCCATGTTTTTTGAAATTTTGAAAAAAAAGGCTAGCCTCGTTTCTCATCATTTTGGACCGTGGGCTATAGCCCATATCGTACGGCATACTATAGCGCGCCGTTTTTCATCATTTTTGAAGATTTAAAAAAAATGACAAATGACAAAAACGATGGGTTATAGCCCATGTTTTTTGAAATTTTGAAAAAAAAGGTAGCCTCGTTTCTCATAATTTTGGACCGTGGGCTATAGCCCATATCGTACGGCATACTATAGCGCGCCGTTTTTCATCATTTTTGAAGATTTGAAAAAAATGACGAAATGACAAAAACGATGGGTTATAGCCCATGTTTTTTTAAATTAAAAAAAAAAAAGTTATCCTCGTTTCTCATCATTTTGGACCGTGGGCTATAGCCCATATCGTACGGCATACTATAGCGCGCCGTTTTTCATCATTTTTGAAGATTTGAAAAAAATGACGAAATGACAAAAACGATGGGTTATAGCCCATGTTTTTTGAAATTTTGAAAAAAGAAGTTAGCCTCGTTTCTCATCATTTTGGACCGTGGGCTATAGCCCATATCGTACGGCATACTATAGCGCGCCGTTTTTCATCATTTTTGAAGATTTGAAAAAAATGACGAAATGACAAAAACGATGGGTTATAGCCCATGTTTTTTTAAATTAAAAAAAAAAAAGTTATCCTCGTTTCTCATCATTTTGGACCATGGGCTATAGCCAATATCGTACGGCACACTATAGCGCGCCGTTTTTCATCATTTTTGAGGATTTTAAAAAAATGACGAAATTACAAAAACGATGGGTTATAGCCCATGTTTTTTGAAATTTTGAAAAAAAAAGTTAGCCTCGTTTCTCATCATTTTGGACCGTGGGCTATAGCCCATATCGTACGGCATACTATAGCGCGCCGTTTTTCATCATTTTTGAAGATTTGAAAAAAATGACAAATGACAAAAACGATGGGTTATAGCCCATGTTTTTTTAAATTTTGAAAAAAAAAGTTAGCCTCGTTTCTCATCATTTTGGACCGTGGGCTATAGCCCATATCGTACGGCATACTATAGCGCGCCGTTTTTCATCATTTTTGAAGATTTGAAAAAAATGACGAAATGACAAAAACGATGGGTTATAGCCCATGTTTTTTTAAATTAAAAAAAAAAAAGTTATCCTCGTTTCTCATCATTTTGGACCGTGGGCTATAGCCCATATCGTACGGCATACTATAGCGCGCCGTTTTTCATCATTTTTGAAGATTTGAAAAAAATGACGAAATGACAAAAACGATGGGTTATAGCCCATGTTTTTTTAAATTAAAAAAAAAAAAGTTATCCTCGTTTCTCATCATTTTGGACCATGGGATATAGCCAATATCGTACGGCACACTATAGCGCGCCGTTTTTCATCATTTTTGAGGATTTAAAAAAAATGACGAAATTACAAAAACGATGGGTTATAGCCCATGTTTTTTGAAATTTTGAAAAAATAAGTTAGCCTCGTTTCTCATCATTTTGGACCGTGGGCTATAGCCCATATCGTACGGCATACTATAGCGCGCCGTTTTTCATCATTTTTGAAGATTTGAAAAAAATGACGAAATGACAAAAACGATGGGTTATAGCCCATGTTTTTTGAAATTTTGAAAAAAAAAGTTAGCCTCGTTTCTCATCATTTTGGACCGTGGGCTATAGCCCATATCGTACGGCATACTATAGCGCGCCGTTTTTCATCATTTTTGAAGATTTGAAAAAAATGACGAAATGACAAAAACGATGGGTTATAGCCCATGTTTTTTGAAATTTTGAAAAAAAAAAGTTAGCCTCGTTTCTCATCATTTTGGACCGTGGGCTATAGCCCATATCGTACGGCATACTATAGCGCGCCGTTTTTCATCATTTTTGAAGATTTGAAAAAAATGACAAAATGACAAAAACGATGGGTTATAGCCCATGTTTTTTTAAATTAAAAAAAAAAAAGTTATCCTCGTTTCTCATCATTTTGGACCATGGGCTATAGCCCATATCGTACGGCACACTATAGCGCGCCGTTTTTCATCATTTTTGAGGATTTGAAAAAAAATGACGAAATTACAAAAACGATGGGTTATAGCCCATGTTTTTTGAAATTTTGAAAAAAAAAGTTAGCCTCGTTTCTCATCATTTTGGACCATGGGCTATAGCCCATATCGTACGGCACACTATAGCGCGCCGTTTTTCATCATTTTTGAGGATTTGAAAAAAATGACGAAATTACAAAAACGATGGGTTATAGCCCATGTTTTTTGAAATTTTGAAAAAATAAGTTAGCCTCGTTTCTCATCATTTTGGACCGTGGGCTATAGCCCATATCGTACGGCATACTATAGCACGCCGTTTTTCATCATTTTTGAAGATTTGAAAAAAATGACGAAATGACAAAAACGATGGGTTATAGCCCATGTTTTTTGAAATTTTGAAAAAATAAGTTAGCCTCGTTTCTCATCATTTTGGACCGTGGGCTATAGCCCATATCGTACGGCATACTATAGTGCGCCGTTTTTCATCAGTTTTGAAGATTTGAAAAAAATGACGAAATGACAAAAACGATGGGTTATAGCCCATGTTTTTTGAAATTTTGAAAAAAAAAAGTTAGCCTCGTTTCTCATCATTTTGGACCGTGGGCTATAGCCCATATCGTACGGCATACTATAGCGCGCCGTTTTTCATCATTTTTGAAGATTTGAAAAAAATTACGAAATGACAAAAACGATGGGTTATAGCCCATGTTTTTTTTAATTAAAAAAAAAAAGTTATCTTCGTTTCTCATCATTTTGGACCATGGGCTATAGCCCATATCGTACGGCACACTATAGCGCGCCGTTTTTCATCATTTTTGAGGATTTGAAAAAAATGACGAAATTACAAAAACGATGGGTTATAGCCCATGTTTTTTGAAATTTTGAAAAAAAAAGTTAGCCTCGTTTCTCATCATTTTGGACCGTGGGCTATAGCCCATATCGTACGGCATACTATAGCGCGCCGTTTTTCATCATTTTTGAAGATTTGAAAAAAATGACGAAATGACAAAAACGATGGGTTATAGCCCATGTTTTTTGAAATTTTGAAAAAAAAAGTTAGCCTCGTTTCTCATCATTTTGGACCGTGGGCTATAGCCCATATCGTACGGCATACTATAGCGCGCCGTTTTTCATCATTTTTGAAGATTTGAAAAAAATGACGAAATGACAAAAACGATGGGTTATAGCCCATGTTTTTTGAAATTTTGAAAAAAAAAGTTAGCCTCGTTTCTCATCATTTTGGACCGTGGGCTATAGCCCATATCATACGGCATACTATAGCGCGCCGTTTTTCATCATTTTTGAAGATTTGAAAAAAATGACGAAATGACAAAAACGATGGGTTATAGCCCATGTTTTTTGAAATTTTGAAAAAAAAAGTTAGCCTCGTTTCTCATCATTTTGGACCGTGGGCTATAGCCCATATCATACGGCATACTATAGCGCGCCGTTTTTCATCATTTTTGAAGATTTGAAAAAAATGACGAAATGACAAAAACGATGGGTTATAGCCAATGTTTTTTGAAATTTTGAAAATAAAAGTTAGCCTCGTTTCTCATCATTTTGGACCCTGGGCTATAGCCCATATCGTACGGCATACTATAGCGCGCCGTTTTTCATCATTTTTGAAGATTTGAAAAAAATGACGAAATGACAAAAACGATGGGTTATAGCCCATGTTTTTTGAATTTTTTGAAAAAAAAAGTTAGCCTCGTTTCTCATCATTTTGGACCGTGGGCTATAGCCCATATCGTACGGCATACTATAGCGCGCCGTTTTTCATCATTTTTGAAGATTTGAAAAAAATGACAAATGACAAAAACGATGGGTTATAGCCCATGTTTTTTGAAATTTTGAAAAAAAAAGTTAGCCTCGTTTCTCATCATTTTGGACCGTGGGCTATAGCCCATATCGTACGGCATACTATAGCGTGCCGTTTTTCATCATTTTTGAAGATTTGAAAAAAATGACGAAATGACAAAAACGATGGGTTATAGCCCATGTTTTTTGAAATTTTGAAAAAAAAAGTTAGCCTCGTTTCTCATCATTTTGGACCGTGGGCTATAGCCCATATCGTACGGCATACTATAGCGCGCCGTTTTTCATCATTTTTGAAGATTTGAAAAAAATGACAAAATGACAAAAACGATGGGTTATAGCCCATGTTTTTTTAAATTAAAAAAAAAAAAGTTATCCTCGTTTCTCATCATTTTGGACCATGGGCTATAGCCCATATCGTACGGCACACTATAGCGCGCCGTTTTTCATCATTTTTGAGGATTTGAAAAAAATGACGAAATTACAAAAACGATGGGTTATAGCCCATGTTTTTTGAAATTTTGAAAAAAAAAGTTAGCCTCGTTTCTCATCATTTTGGACCGTGGGCTATAGCCCATATCGTACGGCATACTATAGCGCGCCGTTTTTCATCATTTTTGAAGATTTGAAAAAAATGACGAAATGACAAAAACGATGGGTTATAGCCCATGTTTTTTGAAATTTTGAAAAAAAAAGTTAGCCTCGTTTCTCATAATTTTGGACCGTGGGCTATAGCCCATATCGTACGGCATACTATAGCGCGCCGTTTTTCATCATTTTTGAAGATTTGAAAAAAATGACAAATGACAAAAACGATGGGTTATAGCCCATGTTTTTTAAAATTTTGAAAAAAAAAAGTTAGCCTCGTTTCTCATCATTTTGGACCGTGGGCTATAGCCCATATCGTACGGCATACTATAGCGCGCCGTTTTTCATCATTTTTGAAGATTTGAAAAAAATGACGAAATGACAAAAACGATGGGTTATAGCCCATGTTTTTTTTAATTAAAAAAAAAAAAGTTATCCTCGTTTCTCATCATTTTGGACCATGGGCTTTAGCCCATATCGTACGGCACACTATAGCGCGCCGTTTTTCATCATTTTTGAGGATTTGAAAAAAATGACGAAATTACAAAAACGATGGGTTATAGCCCATGTTTTTTGAAATTTTGAAAAAAAAAGTTAGCCTCGTTTCTCATCATTTTGGACCGTGGGCTATAGCCCATATCGTACGGCATACTATAGCGCGCCATTTTTCATCATTTTTGAAGATTTTAAAAAAATGACAAATGACAAAAACGATGGGTTATAGCCCATGTTTTTTGAAATTTTGAAAAAAAAGGTTAGCCTCGTTTCTCATCATTTTGGACCGTGGGCTATAGCCCATATCGTACGGCATACTATAGCGCGCCGTTTTTCATAATTTTTGAAGATTTAAAAAAAATGACAAATGACAAAAACGATGGGTTATAGCCCATGTTTTTTGAAATTTTGAAAAAAAAAGGTAGCCTCGTTTCTCATAATTTTGGACCGTGGGCTATAGCCCATATCGTACGGCATACTATAGCGCGCCGTTTTTCATCATTTTTGAAGATTTGAAAAAAATGACGAAATGACAAAAACGATGGGTTATAGCCCATGTTTTTTTAAATTAAAAAAAAAAAAGTTATCCTCGTTTCTCATCATTTTGGACCGTGGGCTATAGCCCATATCGTACGGCATACTATAGCGCGCCGTTTTTCATCATTTTTGAAGATTTGAAAAAAATGACGAAATTACAAAAACGATGGGTTATAGCCCATGTTTTTTGAAATTTTGAAAAAAAAAGTTAGCCTCGTTTCTCATCATTTTGGACCGTGGGCTATAGCCCATATCGTACGGCATACTATAGCGCGCCGTTTTTCATCATTTTTGAAGATTTGAAAAAAATGACGAAATGACAAAAACGATGGGTTATAGCCCATGTTTTTTGAAATTTTGAAAAAAAAAGTTAGCCTCGTTTCTCATCATTTTGGACCGTGGGCTATAGCCCATATCATACGGCATACTATAGCGCGCCGTTTTTCATCATTTTTGAAGATTTGAAAAAAATGACGAAATGACAAAAACGATGGGTTATAGCCAATGTTTTTTGAAATTTTGAAAATAAAAGTTAGCCTCGTTTCTCATCATTTTGGACCGTGGGCTATAGCCCATATCGTACGGCATACTATAGCGCGCCGTTTTTCATCATTTTTGAAGATTTGAAAAAAATGACGAAATGACAAAAACGATGGGTTATAGCCCATGTTTTTTGAATTTTTTGAAAAAAAAAGTTAGCCTCGTTTCTCATCATTTTGGACCGTGGGCTATAGCCCATATCGTACGGCATACTATAGCGCGCCGTTTTTCATCATTTTTGAAGATTTGAAAAAAATGACAAATGACAAAAACGATGGGTTATAGCCCATGTTTTTTGAAATTTTGAAAAAAAAAGTTAGCCTCGTTTCTCATCATTTTGGACCGTGGGCTATAGCCCATATCGTACGGCATACTATAGCGTGCCGTTTTTCATCATTTTTGAAGATTTGAAAAAAATGACGAAATGACAAAAACGATGGGTTATAGCCCATGTTTTTTGAAATTTTGAAAAAAAAAGTTAGCCTCGTTTCTCATCATTTTGGACCGTGGGCTATAGCCCATATCGTACGGCATACTATAGCGCGCCGTTTTTCATCATTTTTGAAGATTTGAAAAAAATGACAAAATGACAAAAACGATGGGTTATAGCCCATGTTTTTTTAAATTAAAAAAAAAAAAGTTATCCTCGTTTCTCATCATTTTGGACCATGGGCTATAGCCCATATCGTACGGCACACTATAGCGCGCCGTTTTTCATCATTTTTGAGGATTTGAAAAAAATGACGAAATTACAAAAACGATGGGTTATAGCCCATGTTTTTTGAAATTTTGAAAAAAAAAGTTAGCCTCGTTTCTCATCATTTTGGACCGTGGGCTATAGCCCATATCGTACGGCATACTATAGCGCGCCGTTTTTCATCATTTTTGAAGATTTGAAAAAAATGACGAAATGACAAAAACGATGGGTTATAGCCCATGTTTTTTGAAATTTTGAAAAAAAAAGTTAGCCTCGTTTCTCATAATTTTGGACCGTGGGCTATAGCCCATATCGTACGGCATACTATAGCGCGCCGTTTTTCATCATTTTTGAAGATTTGAAAAAAATGACAAATGACAAAAACGATGGGTTATAGCCCATGTTTTTTAAAATTTTGAAAAAAAAAAGTTAGCCTCGTTTCTCATCATTTTGGACCGTGGGCTATAGCCCATATCGTACGGCATACTATAGCGCGCCGTTTTTCATCATTTTTGAAGATTTGAAAAAAATGACGAAATGACAAAAACGATGGGTTATAGCCCATGTTTTTTTTAATTAAAAAAAAAAAAGTTATCCTCGTTTCTCATCATTTTGGACCATGGGCTTTAGCCCATATCGTACGGCACACTATAGCGCGCCGTTTTTCATCATTTTTGAGGATTTGAAAAAAATGACGAAATTACAAAAACGATGGGTTATAGCCCATGTTTTTTGAAATTTTGAAAAAAAAAGTTAGCCTCGTTTCTCATCATTTTGGACCGTGGGCTATAGCCCATATCGTACGGCATACTATAGCGCGCCATTTTTCATCATTTTTGAAGATTTTAAAAAAATGACAAATGACAAAAACGATGGGTTATAGCCCATGTTTTTTGAAATTTTGAAAAAAAAGGTTAGCCTCGTTTCTCATCATTTTGGACCGTGGGCTATAGCCCATATCGTACGGCATACTATAGCGCGCCGTTTTTCATCATTTTTGAAGATTTAAAAAAAATGACAAATGACAAAAACGATGGGTTATAGCCCATGTTTTTTGAAATTTTGAAAAAAAAAGGTAGCCTCGTTTCTCATAATTTTGGACCGTGGGCTATAGCCCATATCGTACGGCATACTATAGCGCGCCGTTTTTCATCATTTTTGAAGATTTGAAAAAAATGACGAAATGACAAAAACGATGGGTTATAGCCCATGTTTTTTTAAATTAAAAAAAAAAAAGTTATCCTCGTTTCTCATCATTTTGGACCGTGGGCTATAGCCCATATCGTACGGCATACTATAGCGCGCCGTTTTTCATCATTTTTGAAGATTTGAAAAAAATGACGAAATTACAAAAACGATGGGTTATAGCCCATGTTTTTTGAAATTTTGAAAAAAAAAGTTAGCCTCGTTTCTCATCATTTTGGACCGTGGGCTATAGCCCATATCGTACGGCATACTATAGCGCGCCGTTTTTCATCATTTTTGAAGATTTGAAAAAAATGACGAAATGACAAAAACGATGGGTTATAGCCCATGTTTTTTTAAATTAAAAAAAAAAAAGTTATCCTCGTTTCTCATCATTTTGGACCATGGGCTATAGCCAATATCGTACGGCACACTATAGCGCGCCGTTTTTCATCATTTTTGAGGATTTTAAAAAAATGACGAAATTACAAAAACGATGGGTTATAGCCCATGTTTTTTGAAATTTTGAAAAAAAAAGTTAGCCTCGTTTCTCATCATTTTGGACCGTGGGCTATAGCCCATATCGTACGGCATACTATAGCGCGCCGTTTTTCATCATTTTTGAAGATTTGAAAAAAATGACAAATGACAAAAACGATGGGTTATAGCCCATGTTTTTTTAAATTTTGAAAAAAAAAGTTAGCCTCGTTTCTCATCATTATTTGGACCGTGGGCTATAGCCCATATCGTACGGCATACTATAGCGCGCCGTTTTTCATCATTTTTGAAGATTTGAAAAAAATGACGAAATGACAAAAACGATGGGTTATAGCCCATGTTTTTTTAAATTAAAAAAAAAAAAGTTATCCTCGTTTCTCATCATTTTGGACCGTGGGCTATAGCCCATATCGTACGGCATACTATAGCGCGCCGTTTTTCATCATTTTTGAAGATTTGAAAAAAATGACGAAATGACAAAAACGATGGGTTATAGCCCATGTTTTTTGAAATTTTGAAAAAAGAAGTTAGCCTCGTTTCTCATCATTTTGGACCGTGGGCTATAGCCCATATCGTACGGCATACTATAGCGCGCCGTTTTTCATCATTTTTGAAGATTTGAAAAAAATGACGAAATGACAAAAACGATGGGTTATAGCCCATGTTTTTTTAAATTAAAAAAAAAAAAGTTATCCTCGTTTCTCATCATTTTGGACCATGGGATATAGCCAATATCGTACGGCACACTATAGCGCGCCGTTTTTCATCATTTTTGAGGATTTAAAAAAAATGACGAAATTACAAAAACGATGGGTTATAGCCCATGTTTTTTGAATTTTTGAAAAAATAAGTTAGCCTCGTTTCTCATCATTTTGGACCGTGGGCTATAGCCCATATCGTACGGCATACTATAGCGCGCCGTTTTTCATCATTTTTGAAGATTTGAAAAAAATGACGAAATGACAAAAACGATGGGTTATAGCCCATGTTTTTTGAAATTTTGAAAAAAAAAGTTAGCCTCGTTTCTCATCATTTTGGACCGTGGGCTATAGCCCATATCGTACGGCATACTATAGCGCGCCGTTTTTCATCATTTTTGAAGATTTGAAAAAAATGACGAAATGACAAAAACGATGGGTTATAGCCCATGTTTTTTGAAATTTTGAAAAAAAAAAGTTAGCCTCGTTTCTCATCATTTTGGACCGTGGGCTATAGCCCATATCGTACGGCATACTATAGCGCGCCGTTTTTCATCATTTTTGAAGATTTGAAAAAAATGACAAAATGACAAAAACGATGGGTTATAGCCCATGTTTTTTTAAATTAAAAAAAAAAAAGTTATCCTCGTTTCTCATCATTTTGGACCATGGGCTATAGCCCATATCGTACGGCACACTATAGCGCGCCGTTTTTCATCATTTTTGAGGATTTGAAAAAAAATGACGAAATTACAAAAACGATGGGTTATAGCCCATGTTTTTTGAAATTTTGAAAAAAAAAGTTAGCCTCGTTTCTCATCATTTTGGACCATGGGCTATAGCCCATATCGTACGGCACACTATAGCGCGCCGTTTTTCATCATTTTTGAGGATTTGAAAAAAATGACGAAATTACAAAAACGATGGGTTATAGCCCATGTTTTTTGAAATTTTGAAAAAATAAGTTAGCCTCGTTTCTCATCATTTTGGACCGTGGGCTATAGCCCATATCGTACGGCATACTATAGCACGCCGTTTTTCATCATTTTTGAAGATTTGAAAAAAATGACGAAATGACAAAAACGATGGGTTATAGCCCATGTTTTTTGAAATTTTGAAAAAATAAGTTAGCCTCGTTTCTCATCATTTTGGACCGTGGGCTATAGCCCATATCGTACGGCATACTATAGTGCGCCGTTTTTCATCAGTTTTGAAGATTTGAAAAAAATGACGAAATGACAAAAACGATGGGTTATAGCCCATGTTTTTTTTAATTAAAAAAAAAAAGTTATCTTCGTTTCTCATCATTTTGGACCATGGGCTATAGCCCATATCGTACGGCACACTATAGCGCGCCGTTTTTCATCATTTTTGAGGATTTGAAAAAAATGACGAAATTACAAAAACGATGGGTTATAGCCCATGTTTTTTGAAATTTTGAAAAAAAAAGTTAGCCTCGTTTCTCATCATTTTGGACCGTGGGCTATAGCCCATATCGTACGGCATACTATAGCGCGCCGTTTTTCATCATTTTTGAAGATTTGAAAAAAATGACGAAATGACAAAAACGATGGGTTATAGCCCATGTTTTTTGAAATTTTGAAAAAAAAAGTTAGCCTCGTTTCTCATCATTTTGGACCGTGGGCTATAGCCCATATCGTACGGCATACTATAGCGCGCCGTTTTTCATCATTTTTGAAGATTTGAAAAAAATGACGAAATGACAAAAACGATGGGTTATAGCCCATGTTTTTTGAAATTTTGAAAAAAAAAGTTAGCCTCGTTTCTCATCATTTTGGACCGTGGGCTATAGCCCATATCATACGGCATACTATAGCGCGCCGTTTTTCATCATTTTTGAAGATTTGAAAAAAATGACGAAATGACAAAAACGATGGGTTATAGCCCATGTTTTTTGAAATTTTGAAAAAAAAAGTTAGCCTCGTTTCTCATCATTTTGGACCGTGGGCTATAGCCCATATCGTACGGCATACTATAGCGCGCCGTTTTTCATCATTTTTGAAGATTTGAAAAAAATGACGAAATGACAAAAACGATGGGTTATAGCCCATGTTTTTTGAAATTTTGAAAAAAAAAGTTAGCCTCGTTTCTCATCATTTTGGACCGTGGGCTATAGCCCATATCGTACGGCATACTATAGCGCGCCGTTTTTCATCATTTTTGAAGATTTGAAAAAAAAGACGAAATGACAAAAACGATGGGTTATAGCCCATGTTTTTTGAAATTTTGAAAAAAAAAGTTAGCCTCGTTTCTCATCATTTTGGACCGTGGGCTATAGCCCATATCATACGGCATACTATAGCGCGCCGTTTTTCATCATTTTTGAAGATTTGAAAAAAATGACGAAATGACAAAAACGATGGGTTATAGCCAATGTTTTTTGAAATTTTGAAAATAAAAGTTAGCCTCGTTTCTCATCATTTTGGACCGTGGGCTATAGCCCATATCGTACGGCATACTATAGCGCGCCGTTTTTCATCATTTTTGAAGATTTGAAAAAAATGACAAATGACAAAAACGATGGGTTATAGCCCATGTTTTTTGAAATTTTGAAAAAAAAAGTTAGCCTCGTTTCTCATCATTTTGGACCGTGGGCTATAGCCCATATCGTACGGCATACTATAGCGCGCCGTTTTTCATCATTTTTGAAGATTTGAAAAAAATGACGAAATGACAAAAACGATGGGTTATAGCCCATGTTTTTTGAAATTTTGAAAAAAAAAGTTAGCCTCGTTTCTCATCATTTTGGACCGTGGGCTATAGCCCATATCGTACGGCATACTATAGCGCGCCGTTTTTCATCATTTTTGAAGATTTGAAAAAAATGACAAAATGACAAAAACGATGGGTTATAGC
Organism: Protomyctophum bolini; assembly: GCF_963924005.1. Taxonomy (NCBI): domain Eukaryota; kingdom Metazoa; phylum Chordata; class Actinopteri; order Myctophiformes; family Myctophidae; genus Protomyctophum; species Protomyctophum bolini. The sequence goes on from NC_137869.1 coordinate 2,317,362, forward strand.
CCATGTTTTTTTAAATTAAAAAAAAAAAAGTTATCCTCGTTTCTCATCATTTTGGACCATGGGCTATAGCCCATATCGTACGGCACACTATAGCGCGCCGTTTTTCATCATTTTTGAGGATTTGAAAAAAATGACGAAATTACAAAAACGATGGGTTATAGCCCATGTTTTTTGAAATTTTGAAAAAAAAAGTTAGCCTCGTTTCTCATCATTTTGGACCGTGGGCTATAGCCCATATCGTACGGCATACTATAGCGCGCCGTTTTTCATCATTTTTGAAGATTTGAAAAAAATGACGAAATGACAAAAACGATGGGTTATAGCCCATGTTTTTTGAAATTTTGAAAAAAAAAGTTAGCCTCGTTTCTCATCATTTTGGACCGTGGGCTATAGCCCATATCGTACGGCATACTATAGCGCGCCGTTTTTCATCATTTTTGAAGATTTGAAAAAAATGACGAAATGACAAAAACGATGGGTTATAGCCCATGTTTTTTGAAATTTTGAAAAAAAAAGTTAGCCTCGTTTCTCATCATTTTGGACCGTGGGCTATAGCCCATATCATACGGCATACTATAGCGCGCCGTTTTTCATCATTTTTGAAGATTTGAAAAAAATGACGAAATGACAAAAACGATGGGTTATAGCCCATGTTTTTTGAAATTTTGAAAAAAAAAGTTAGCCTCGTTTCTCATCATTTTGGACCGTGGGCTATAGCCCATATCGTACGGCATACTATAGCGCGCCGTTTTTCATCATTTTTGAAGATTTGAAAAAAATGACGAAATGACAAAAACGATGGGTTATAGCCCATGTTTTTTGAAATTTTGAAAAAAAAAGTTAGCCTCGTTTCACATCATTTTGGACCGTGGGCTATAGCCCATATCGTACGGCATACTATAGCGCGCCGTTTTTCATCATTTTTGAAGATTTGAAAAAAATGACGAAATGACAAAAACGATGGGTTATAGCCCATGTTTTTTGAAATTTTGAAAAAAAAAGTTAGCCTCGTTTCTCATCATTTTGGACCCTGGGCTATAGCCCATATCATACGGCATACTATAGCGCGCCGTTTTTCATCATTTTTGAAGATTTGAAAAAAATGACGAAATGACAAAAACGATGGGTTATAGCCAATGTTTTTTGAAATTTTGAAAATAAAAGTTAGCCTCGTTTCTCATCATTTTGGACCGTGGGCTATAGCCCATATCGTACGGCATACTATAGCGCGCCGTTTTTCATCATTTTTGAAGATTTGAAAAAATGACGAAATGACAAAAACGATGGGTTATAGCCCATGTTTTTTGAATTTTTTGAAAAAAAAAGTTAGCCTCGTTTCTCATCATTTTGGACCGTGGGCTATAGCCCATATCGTACGGCATACTATAGCGCGCCGTTTTTCATCATTTTTGAAGATTTGAAAAAAATGACAAATGACAAAAACGATGGGTTATAGCCCATGTTTTTTGAAATTTTGAAAAAAAAAGTTAGCCTCGTTTCTCATCATTTTGGACCGTGGGCTATAGCCCATATCGTACGGCATACTATAGCGCGCCGTTTTTCATCATTTTTGAAGATTTGAAAAAAATGACGAAATGACAAAAACGATGGGTTATAGCCCATGTTTTTTGAAATTTTGAAAAAAAAAGTTAGCCTCGTTTCTCATCATTTTGGACCGTGGGCTATAGCCCATATCGTACGGCATACTATAGCGCGCCGTTTTTCATCATTTTTGAAGATTTGAAAAAAATGACAAAATGACAAAAACGATGGGTTATAGCCCATGTTTTTTTAAATTAAAAAAAAAAAAGTTATCCTCGTTTCTCATCATTTTGGACCATGGGCTATAGCCCATATCGTACGGCACACTATAGCGCGCCGTTTTTCATCATTTTTGAGGATTTGAAAAAAATGACGAAATTACAAAAACGATGGGTTATAGCCCATGTTTTTTGAAATTTTGAAAAAAAAAGTTAGCCTCGTTTCTCATCATTTTGGACCGTGGGCTATAGCCCATATCGTACGGCATACTATAGCGCGCCGTTTTTCATCATTTTTGAAGATTTGAAAAAAATGACGAAATGACAAAAACGATGGGTTATAGCCCATGTTTTTTGAAATTTTGAAAAAAAAAGTTAGCCTCGTTTCTCATCATTTTGGACCGTGGGCTATAGCCCATATCGTACGGCATATTATAGCGCTCCGTTTTTCATCATTTTTGAAGATTTGAAAAAAATGACAAAATGACAAAAACGATGGGTTATAGCCCATGTTTTTTGAAATTTTGAAAAAAAAAGTTAGCCTCGTTTCTCATCATTTTGGACCGTGGGCTATAGCCCATATCATACGGCATACTATAGCGCGCCGTTTTTCATCATTTTTGAAGATTTGAAAAAAATGACGAAATGACAAAAACGATGGGTTATAGCCCATGTTTTTTGAAATTTTGAAAAAAAAAGTTAGCCTCGTTTCTCATCATTTTGGACCGTGGGCTATAGCCCATATCGTACGGCATACTATAGCGCGCCGTTTTTCATCATTTTTGAAGATTTGAAAAAAATGACAAATGACAAAAACGATGGGTTATAGCCCATGTTTTTTGAAATTTTGAAAAAAAAAGTTAGCCTCGTTTCTCATCATTTTGGACCGTGGGCTATAGCCCATATCGTACGGCATACTATAGCGCGCCGTTTTTCATCATTTTTGAAGATTTGAAAAAAATGACAAATGACAAAAACGATGGGTTATAGCCCATGTTTTTTGAAATTTTGAAAAAAAAAGTTAGCCTCGTTTCTCATCATTTTGGACCGTGGGCTATAGCCCATATCGTACGGCATACTATAGCGCGCCGTTTTTCATCATTTTTGAAGATTTGAAAAAAATGACAAATGACAAAAACGATGGGTTATAGCCCATGTTTTTTGAAATTTTGAAAAAAAAAGTTAGCCTCGTTTCTCATCATTTTGGACCGTGGGCTATAGCCCATATCGTACGGCATACTATAGCGCGCCGTTTTTCATCATTTTTGAAGATTTGAAAAAAATGACAAATGACAAAAACGATGGGTTATAGCCCATGTTTTTTTAAATTTTGAAAAAAAAAGTTAGCCTCGTTTCTCATCATTTTGGACCGTGGGCTATAGCCCATATCGTACGGCATACTATAGCGCGCCGTTTTTCATCATTTTTGAAGATTTGAAAAAAATGACAAATGACAAAAACGATGGGTTATAGCCCATGTTTTTTGAAATTTTGAAAAAAAAAGTTAGCCTCGTTTCTCATCATTTTGGACCGTGGGCTATAGCCCATATCGTACAGCATACTATAGCGCGCCGTTTTTCATCATTTTTGAAGATTTGAAAAAAATGACGAAATGACAAAAACGATGGGTTATAGCCCATGTTTTTTGAAATTTTTGAAAAAAAAAGTTAGCCTCGTTTCTCATCATTTTGGACCGTGGGCTATAGCCCATATCGTACGGCATACTATAGCGCGCCGTTTTTCATCATTTTTGAAGATTTGAAAAAAATGACAAATGACAAAAACGATGGGTTATAGCCCATGTTTTTTGAAATTTTGAAAAAAAAAGTTAGCCTCGTTTCTCATCATTTTGGACCGTGGGCTATAGCCCATATCGTACGGCATACTATAGCGCGCCGTTTTTCATCATTTTTGAAGATTTGAAAAAAATGACGAAATGACAAAAACGATGGGTTATAGCCCATGTTTTTTGAAATTTTGAAAAAAAAAGTTAGCCTCGTTTCTCATCATTTTGGACCGTGGGCTATAGCCCATATCGTACGGCATACTATAGCGCGCCGTTTTTCATCATTTTTGAAGATTTGAAAAAAATGACAAAATGACAAAAACGATGGGTTATAGCCCATGTTTTTTTAAATTAAAAAAAAAAAAGTTATCCTCGTTTCTCATCATTTTGGACCATGGGCTATAGCCCATATCGTACGGCACACTATAGCGCGCCGTTTTTCATCATTTTTGAGGATTTAAAAAAAATGACGAAATTACAAAAACGATGGGTTATAGCCCATGTTTTTTGAAATTTTGAAAAAAAAAGTTAGCCTCGTTTCTCATCATTTTGGACCGTGGGCTATAGCCCATATCGTACGGCATAATATAGCGCGCCGTTTTTCATCATTTTTGAAGATTTGAAAAAAATGACGAAATGACAAAAACGATGGGTTATAGCCCATGTTTTTTGAAATTTTGAAAAAAAAAGTTAGCCTCGTTTCTCATCATTTTGGACCGTGGGCTATAGCCCATATCGTACGGCATACTATAGCGCGCCGTTTTTCATCATTTTTGAAGATTTGAAAAAAATGACAAATGACAAAAACGATGGGTTATAGCCCATGTTTTTTGAAATTTTGAAAAAAAAAGTTAGCCTCGTTTCTCATCATTTTGGACCGTGGGCTATAGCCCATATCGTACAGCATACTATAGCGCGCCGTTTTTCATCATTTTTGAAGATTTGAAAAAAATGGCGAAATGACAAAAACGATGGGTTATAGCCCATGTTTTTTGAAATTTTTGAAAAAAAAAGTTAGCCTCGTTTCTCATCATTTTGGACCGTGGGCTATAGCCCATATCGTACGGCATACTATAGCGCGCCGTTTTTCATCATTTTTGAAGATTTGAAAAAAATGACGAAATGACAAAAACGATGGGTTATAGCCCATGTTTTTTGAAATTTTGAAAAAAAAAGTTAGCCTCGTTTCTCATCATTTTGGACCGTGGGCTATAGCCCATATCGTACGGCATACTATAGCGCGCCGTTTTTCATCATTTTTGAAGATTTGAAAAAAATGACAAAATGACAAAAACGATGGGTTATAGCCCATGTTTTTTTAAATTAAAAAAAAAAAAGTTATCCTCGTTTCTCATCATTTTGGACCATGGGCTATAGCCCATATCGTACGGCACACTATAGCGCGCCGTTTTTCATCATTTTTGAGGATTTAAAAAAAATGACGAAATTACAAAAACGATGGGTTATAGCCCATGTTTTTTGAAATTTTGAAAAAAAAAGTTAGCCTCGTTTCTCATCATTTTGGACCGTGGGCTATAGCCCATATCGTACGGCATAATATAGCGCGCCGTTTTTCATCATTTTTGAAGATTTGAAAAAAATGACGAAATGACAAAAACGATGGGTTATAGCCCATGTTTTTTGAAATTTTGAAAAAAAAAGTTAGCCTCGTTTCTCATCATTTTGGACCGTGGGCTATAGCCCATATCGTACGGCATACTATAGCGCGCCGTTTTTCATCATTTTTGAAGATTTGAAAAAAATGACAAATGACAAAAACGATGGGTTATAGCCCATGTTTTTTGAAATTTTGAAAAAAAAAGTTAGCCTCGTTTCTCATCATTTTGGACCGTGGGCTATAGCCCATATCGTACGGCATACTATAGCGCGCCGTTTTTCATCATTTTTGAAGATTTGAAAAAAATGACGAAATGACAAAAACGATGGGTTATAGCCCATGTTTTTTGAAATTTTGAAAAAAAAAGTTAGCCTCGTTTCTCATCATTTTGGACCGTGGGCTATAGCCCATATCGTACGGCATACTATAGCGCGCCGTTTTTCATCATTTTTGAAGATTTGAAAAAAATGACGAAATGACAAAAACGATGGGTTATAGCCCATGTTTTTTTAAATTAAAAAAAAAAAAGTTATCCTCGTTTCTCATCATTTTGGACCATGGGCTATAGCCCATATCGTACGGCACACTATAGCGCGCCGTTTTTCATCATTTTTGAGGATTTGGAAAAAATGACGAAATTACAAAAACGATGGGTTATAGCCCATGTTTTTTGAAATTTTGAAAAAATAAGTTAGCCTCGTTTCTCATCATTTTGGACCGTGGGCTATAGCCCATATCGTACGGCATACTATAGCGCGCCGTTTTTCATCATTTTTGAAGATTTGAAAAAAATGACGAAATGACAAAAACGATGGGTTATAGCCCATGTTTTTTGAAATTTTGAAAAAAAAAGTTAGCCTCGTTTCTCATCATTTTGGACCGTGGGCTATAGCCCATATCGTACGGCATACTATAGCGCGCCGTTTTTCATCATTTTTGAAGATTTGAAAAAAATGACGAAATGACAAAATGATGGGTTATAGCCCATGTTTTTTGAAATTTTGAAAAAAAAAGTTAGCCTCGTTTCTCATCATTTTGGACCGTGGGCTATAGCCCATATCGTACGGCATACTACAGCGCGCCGTTTTTCATCATTTTTGAAGATTTGAAAAAAATGACGAAATGACAAAAACGATGGGTTATAGCCCATGTTTTTTGAAATTAAAAAAAAAAAAGTTATCCTCGTTTCTCATCATTTTGGACCATGGGCTATAGCCCATATCGTACGGCACACTACAGTGCGCCGTTTTTCATCATTTTTGAGGATTTGAAAAAAATTACGATATTACAAAAACGATGGGTTATAGCCCATGTTTTTTGAAATTTTGAAAAAATAAGTTAGCCTCGTTTCTCATCATTTTGGACCGTGGTCTATAGTCCATATCGTACGGCATACTATAGCGCGCCGTTTTTCATCATTTTTGAAGATTTGAAAAAAATGACGAAATGACAAAAACGATGGGTTATAGCCCATATTTTTTGAAATTTTGAAAAAAAAAGTTAGCCTCTTTCTCATCATTTTGGACCGTGGGCTATAGCCCATATCGTACGGCATACTATAGCGCGCCGTTTTTCATCATTTTTGAAGATTTGAAAAAAATGACGAAATGACAAAAACGATGGGTCATAGCCCATGTTTTTTGAAATTTTGAAAAAAAAAGTTAGCCTCGTTTCTCATCATTTTGGACCGTGGGCTATAGCCCATATCGTACGGCATACTATAGCGCGCCGTTTTTCATCATTTTTGAAGATTTGAAAAAAATGACGAAATGACAAAAACGATGGGTTATAGCCCATGTTTTTTTAAATTAAAAAAAAAAAAGTTATCCTCGTTTCTCATCATTTTGGACCATGGGCTATAGCCCATATCGTACGGCACACTATAGCGCGCCGTTTTTCATCATTTTTGAGGATTTTTAAAAAATGACGAAATTACAAAAACGATGGGTTATAGCCCATGTTTTTTGAAATTTTGAAAAAATAAGTTAGCCTCGTTTCTCATCATTTTGGACCGTGGGCTATAGCCCATATTGTACGGCATACTATAGCGCGCCGTTTTTCATCATTTTTGAAGATTTGAAAAAAATGACGAAATGACAAAAACGATGGGTTATAGCCCATGTTTTTTGAAATTTTGAAAAAAAAAGTTAGCCTCGTTTCTCATCATTTTGGACCGTGGGCTATAGCCCATATCGTACGGCATACTATAGCGCGCCGTTTTTCATCATTTTTGAAGATTTGAAAAAAATGACAAATGACAAAAACGATGGGTTATAGCCCATGTTTTTTGAAATTTTGAAAAAAAAAGTTAGCCTCGTTTCTCATCATTTTGGACCGTGGGCTATAGCCCATATCGTACGGCATACTATAGCGCGCCGTTTTTCATCATTTTTGAAGATTTGAAAAATATGACAAATGACAAAAACGATGGGTTATAGCCCATGTTTTTTGAAATTTTGAAAAAAAAAGTTAGCCTCGTTTCTCATCATTTTGGACCGTGGGCTATAGCCCATATCGTACGGCATACTATAGCGCGCCGTTTTTCATCATTTTTGAAGATTTGAAAAAAATGACAAATGACAAAAACGATGGGTTATAGCCCATGTTTTTTGAAATTTTGAAAAAAAAAGTTAGCCTCGTTTCTCATCATTTTGGACCGTGGGCTATAGCCCATATCGTACGGCATACTATAGCGCGCCGTTTTTCATCATTTTTGAAGATTTGAAAAAAATGACAAATGACAAAAACGATGGGTTATAGCCCATGTTTTTTTAAATTTTGAAAAAAAAAGTTAGCCTCGTTTCTCATCATTTTGGACCGTGGGCTATAGCCCATATCGTACGGCATACTATAGCGCGCCGTTTTTCATCATTTTTGAAGATTTGAAAAAAATGACAAATGACAAAAACGATGGGTTATAGCCCATGTTTTTTGAAATTTTGAAAAAAAAAGTTAGCCTCGTTTCTCATCATTTTGGACCGTGGGCTATAGCCCATATCGTACAGCATACTATAGCGCGCCGTTTTTCATCATTTTTGAAGATTTGAAAAAAATGACGAAATGACAAAAACGATGGGTTATAGCCCATGTTTTTTGAAATTTTTGAAAAAAAAAGTTAGCCTCGTTTCTCATCATTTTGGACCGTGGGCTATAGCCCATATCGTACGGCATACTATAGCGCGCCGTTTTTCATCATTTTTGAAGATTTGAAAAAAATGACAAATGACAAAAACGATGGGTTATAGCCCATGTTTTTTGAAATTTTGAAAAAAAAAGTTAGCCTCGTTTCTCATCATTTTGGACCGTGGGCTATAGCCCATATCGTACGGCATACTATAGCGCGCCGTTTTTCATCATTTTTGAAGATTTGAAAAAAATGACGAAATGACAAAAACGATGGGTTATAGCCCATGTTTTTTGAAATTTTGAAAAAAAAAGTTAGCCTCGTTTCTCATCATTTTGGACCGTGGGCTATAGCCCATATCGTACGGCATACTATAGCGCGCCGTTTTTCATCATTTTTGAAGATTTGAAAAAAATGACAAAATGACAAAAACGATGGGTTATAGCCCATGTTTTTTTAAATTAAAAAAAAAAAAGTTATCCTCGTTTCTCATCATTTTGGACCATGGGCTATAGCCCATATCGTACGGCACACTATAGCGCGCCGTTTTTCATCATTTTTGAGGATTTAAAAAAAATGACGAAATTACAAAAACGATGGGTTATAGCCCATGTTTTTTGAAATTTTGAAAAAAAAAGTTAGCCTCGTTTCTCATCATTTTGGACCGTGGGCTATAGCCCATATCGTACGGCATAATATAGCGCGCCGTTTTTCATCATTTTTGAAGATTTGAAAAAAATGACGAAATGACAAAAACGATGGGTTATAGCCCATGTTTTTTGAAATTTTGAAAAAAAAAGTTAGCCTCGTTTCTCATCATTTTGGACCGTGGGCTATAGCCCATATCGTACGGCATACTATAGCGCGCCGTTTTTCATCATTTTTGAAGATTTGAAAAAAATGACAAATGACAAAAACGATGGGTTATAGCCCATGTTTTTTGAAATTTTGAAAAAAAAAGTTAGCCTCGTTTCTCATCATTTTGGACCGTGGGCTATAGTCCATATCGTACGGCATACTATAGCGCGCCGTTTTTCATCATTTTTGAAGATTTGAAAAAAATGACGAAATGACAAAAACGATGGGTTATAGCCCATGTTTTTTGAAATTTTGAAAAAAAAAGTTAGCCTCGTTTCTCATCATTTTGGACCGTGGGCTATAGCCCATATCGTACGGCATACTATAGCGCGCCGTTTTTCATCATTTTTGAAGATTTGAAAAAAATGACGAAATGACAAAATGATGGGTTATAGCCCATGTTTTTTGAAATTTTGAAAAAAAAAGTTAGCCTCGTTTCTCATCATTTTGGACCGTGGGCTATAGCCCATATCGTACGGCATACTACAGCGCGCCGTTTTTCATCATTTTTGAAGATTTGAAAAAAATGACGAAATGACAAAAACGATGGGTTATAGCCCATGTTTTTTGAAATTAAAAAAAAAAAAGTTATCCTCGTTTCTCATCATTTTGGACCATGGGCTATAGCCCATATCGTACGGCACACTACAGTGCGCCGTTTTTCATCATTTTTGAGGATTTGAAAAAAATTACGAAATTACAAAAACGATGGGTTATAGCCCATATTTTTTGAAATTTTGAAAAAATAAGTTAGCCTCGTTTCTCATCATTTTGGACCGTGGTCTATAGTCCATATCGTACGGCATACTATAGCGCGCCGTTTTTCATCATTTTTGAAGATTTGAAAAAAATGACGAAATGACAAAAACGATGGGTTATAGCCCATATTTTTTGAAATTTTGAAAAAAAAAGTTAGCCTCTTTCTCATCATTTTGGACCGTGGGCTATAGCCCATATCGTACGGCATACTATAGCGCGCCGTTTTTCATCATTTTTGAAGATTTGAAAAAAATGACGAAATGACAAAAACGATGGGTCATAGCCCATGTTTTTTGAAATTTTGAAAAAAAAAGTTAGCCTCGTTTCTCATCATTTTGGACCGTGGGCTATAGCCCATATCGTACGGCATACTATAGCGCGCCGTTTTTCATCATTTTTGAAGATTTGAAAAAAATGACGAAATGACAAAAACGATGGGTTATAGCCCATGTTTTTTTAAATTAAAAAAAAAAAAGTTATCCTCGTTTCTCATCATTTTGGACCATGGGCTATAGCCCATATCGTACGGCACACTATAGCGCGCCGTTTTTCATCATTTTTGAGGATTTTTAAAAAATGACGAAATTACAAAAACGATGGGTTATAGCCCATGTTTTTTGAAATTTTGAAAAAATAAGTTAGCCTCGTTTCTCATCATTTTGGACCGTGGGCTATAGCCCATATTGTACGGCATACTATAGCGCGCCGTTTTTCATCATTTTTGAAGATTTGAAAAAAATGACGAAATGACAAAAACGATGGGTTATAGCCCATGTTTTTTGAAATTTTGAAAAAAAACGTTAGCCTCGTTTCTCATCATTTTGGACCGTGGGCTATAGCCCATATCGTACGGCATACTATAGCGCGCCGTTTTTCATCATTTTTGAAGATTTGAAAAAAATGACAAAATGACAAAAACGATGGGTTATAGCCCATGTTTTTTGAAATTTTGAAAAAAAAAGTTAGCCTCGTTTCTCATCATTTTGGACCGTGGGCTATAGCCCATATCGTACAGCATACTATAGCGCGCCGTTTTTCATCATTTTTGAAGATTTGAAAAAAATGACGACATGACAAAAACGATGGGTTATAGCCCATGTTTTTTGAAATTTTGAAAAAATAAGTTTGCCTCGTTTCTCATCATTTTGGACCGTGGGCTATAGTCCATATCGTACGGCATACTATAGCGCGCCGTTTTTCATCATTTTTGAAGATTTGAAAAAAATGACGAAATGACAAAAACGATGGGTTATAGCCCATGTTTTTTGAAATTTTGAAAAAAAAAGTTAGCCTCGTTTCTCATCATTTTGGACCGTGGGCTATAGCCCATATCGTACGGCATACTATAGCGCGCCGTTTTTCATCATTTTTGAAGATTTTTAAAAAAATGACGAAATGACAAAAACGATGGGTTATAGCCCATGTTTTTTGAAATTTTGAAAAAAAAAGTTAGCCTCGTTTCTCATCATTTTGGACCGTGGGCTATAGCCCATATCGTACGGCATACTATAGCGCGCCGTTTTTCATCATTTTTGAAGATTTGAAAAAAATGACGAAATGACAAAAACGATGGGTTATAGCCCATGTTTTTTGAAATTTAAAAAAAAAAAGTTATCCTCGTTTCTCATCATTTTGGACCATGGGCTATAGCCCATATCGTACGGCACACTATAGCGCGCCGTTTTTCATCATTTTTGAGGATTTTAAAAAAATGACGAAATTACAAAAACGATGGGTTATAGCCCATGTTTTTTGAAATTTTGAAAAAAAAAGTTAGCCTCGTTTCTCATCATTTTGGACCGTGGGCTATAGCCCATATCGTACAGCATACTATAGCGCGCCGTTTTTCATCATTTTTGAAGATTTGAAAAAAATGACGACATGACAAAAACGATGGGTTATAGCCCATGTTTTTTGAAATTTTGAAAAAATAAGTTTGCCTCGTTTCTCATCATTTTGGACCGTGGGCTATAGTCCATATCGTACGGCATACTATAGCGCGCCGTTTTTCATCATTTTTGAAGATTTGAAAAAAATGACGAAATGACAAAAACGATGGGTTATAGCCCATGTTTTTTGAAATTTTGAAAAAAAAAGTTAGCCTCGTTTCTCATCATTTTGGACCGTGGGCTATAGCCCATATCGTACGGCATACTATAGCGCGCCGTTTTTCATCATTTTTGAAGATTTTAAAAAAATGACGAAATGACAAAAACGATGGGTTATAGCCCATGTTTTTTGAAATTTTGAAAAAAAAAGTTAGCCTCGTTTCTCATCATTTTGGACCGTGGGCTATAGCCCATATCGTACGGCATACTATAGCGCGCCGTTTTTCATCATTTTTGAAGATTTGAAAAAAATGACGAAATGACAAAAACGATGGGTTATAGCCCATGTTTTTTGAAATTTAAAAAAAAAAAGTTATCCTCGTTTCTCATCATTTTGGACCATGGGCTATAGCCCATATCGTACGGCACACTATAGCGCGCCGTTTTTCATCATTTTTGAGGATTTTAAAAAAATGACGAAATTACAAAAACGATGGGTTATAGCCCATGTTTTTTGAAATTTTGAAAAAATAAGTTAGCCTCGTTTCTCATCATTTTGGACCGTGGGCTATAGCCCATATCGTACGGCATACTATAGCGCGCCGTTTTTCATCATTTTTGAAGATTTGAAAAAAATGACGAAATGACAAAAACGATGGGTTATAGCCCATGTTTTTTGAAATTTTGAAAAAAAACGTTAGCCTCGTTTCTCATCATTTTTGACCGTGGGCTATAGCCCATATCGTACGGCATACTATAGCGCGCCGTTTTTCATCATTTTTGAAGATTTGAAAAAAATGACGAAATGACAAAAACGATGGGTTATAGCCCATGTTTTTTGAAATTTTGAAAAAAAAAGTTAGCCTCGTTTCTCATCATTTTGGACCGTGGGCTATAGCCCATATCGTACAGCATACTATAGCGCGCCGTTTTTCATCATTTTTGAAGATTTGAAAAAAATGACGACATGACAAAAACGATGGGTTATAGCCCATGTTTTTTGAAAAAAAAAAAAAAAAGTTATCCTCGTTTCTCATCATTTTGGACCGTGGGCTATAGCCCATATCGTACGGCACACTATAGCGCGCCGTTTTTCATCATTTTTGAGGATTTGAAAAAAATGACGAAATGACAAAAACGATGGGTTATAACCCATGTTTTTTGATATTTTGAAAAAATAAGTTAGCCTCGTTTCTCATCATTTTGGACCGTAGGCTATAGCCCATATCGTACGGCATACTATAGCGCGGCGTTTTTCATCATTTTTGAAGATTTGAAAAAAATGACGAAATGACAAAAACGATGGGTTATAGCCCATGTTTTTTGAAATTTTGGAAAAAAAAGTTAGCCTCGTTTCTCATCATTTTGGACCGTGGGCTATAGCCCATATCGTACGGCATACTATAGCGCGCCGTTTTTCATCATTTTTGACGATTTGAAAAAAATGACGAAATGACAAAAACGATGGGTTATAGCCCATGTTTTTTGAAATTTTGAAAAAAAAAGTTAGCCTCGTTTCTCATCATTTTGGACCGTGGGCTATAGCCCATATCGTACGGCATACTATAGCGCGCCGTTTTTCATCATTTTTGAAGATTTGAAAAAAATGACGAAATGACAAAAACGATGGGTTATAGCCCATGTTTTTTGAAATTTTGAAAAAAAAAGTTAGCCTCGTTTCTCATCATTTTGGACCGTGGGCTATAGCCCATATCGTACGGCATACTATAGCGCGCCGTTTTTCAAAATGACGAAATGACAAAAACGATGGGTTATAGCCCATGTTTTTTTAAATTAAAAAAAAAAAAGTTATCCTCGTTTCTCATCATTTTGGACCATGGGCTATAGCCCATATCGTACGGCATACTATAGCGCGCCGTTTTTCATCATTTTTGAGGATTTAAAAAAAATGACGAAATTACAAAAACGATGGGTTATAGCCCATGTTTTTTGAAATTTTGAAAAAATAAGTTAGCCTCGTTTCTCATCATTTTGGACCGTGGGCTATAGCCCATATCGTACGGCATACTATAGCGCGCCGTTTTTCATCATTTTTGAAGATTTGAAAAAAATGACGAAATGACAAAAACGATGGGTTATAGCCCATGTTTTTTGAAATTTTGAAAAAAAAAGTTAGCCTCGTTTCTCATCATTTTGGACCGTGGGCTATAGCCCATATCGTACGGCATACTATAGCGCGCCGTTTTTCATCATTTTTGAAGATTTGAAAAAAATGACGAAATGACAAAAACGATGGGTTATAGCCCATGTTTTTTGAAATTTTGAAAAAAAAAGTTAGCCTCGTTTCTCATCATTTTGGACCGTGGGCTATAGCCCATATCGTACGGCATACTATAGCGCGCCGTTTTTCATCATTTTTGAAGATTTGAAAAAAATGACGAAATGACAAAAACGATGGGTTATAGCCCATGTTTTTTGAAATTTTGAAAAAAAAGTTAGCCTCGTTTCTCATCATTTTGGACCGTGGGCTATAGCCCATATCGTACGGCATACTATAGCGCGCCGTTTTTCATCATTTTTGAATATTTGAAAAAAATGACGAAATGACAAAAACGATGGGTTATAGCCCATGTTTTTGGAAATTTTGAAAAAAAAAGTTAGCCTCGTTTCTCATCATTTTGGACCGTGGGCTATAGCCCATATCGTACGGCATACTATAGCGCGCCGTTTTTCATCATTTTTGAAGATTTGAAAAAAATGACGAAATGACAAAAACGATGGGTTATATCCCATGTTTTTTGAAATTTTGAAAAAAAAAGTTATCCTCGTTTCTTATCATTTTGGACCGTGGGCTATAGCCCATATCGTACGGCATACTATAGCGCGCCGTTTTTCATCATTTTTGAAGATTTGAAAAAAATGACGAAATGACAAAAACGATGGGTTATAGCCCATGTTTTTTTAAATTAAAAAAAAAAAGTTAGCCTCGTTTCTCATCATTTTGGACCGTGGGCTATAGCCCATATCGTACGGCATACTATAGCGCGCCGTTTTTCATCATTTTTGAAGATTTGAAAAAAATGACGAAATGACAAAAACGATGGGTTATAGCCCATGTTTTTTGAAATTTTGAAAAAAAAAGTTAGCCTCGTTTCTCATCATTTTTGACCGTGGGCTATAGCCCATATCGTACGGCATACTATAGCGCGCCGTTTTTCATCATTTTTGAAGATTTAAAAAAAATGACGAAATGACAAAAACGATGGGTTATAGCCCATGTTTTTTGAAATTTTGAAAAAAAAAGTTAGCCTCGTTTCTCATCATTTTCAACACATTCAGCAGGGCACTGCAGGGAGTTGAACCCCGTTCCGGTAAACCAGAAGTCTGACACCAGTGCCTTAGTTTTTGTGTTGTTCATTTACAGGTCCAGGTGTAAAAATGTCTTATTTACTGTTTCAATATTACTTTTCTGACCTAATAGACAGGGGGTACATGAGCACATGGCCGTTCATTCGTGCTCTATCTCCAACCAAACCACACTTCCACCACTCTACACTGCAATCCGAAGGCCCCTCCCCCTTTCACTGCTCCTGTGTCGCCAACTACGTTCACTTAATGGGGCCAGTCCTTCACAGTGACACACGCGTTAGATGAACCACGCGACCGGGATGGTTTCTATCCCCTCAATGTCGTGCCTACTCTACACTGCCATCCCAAGTCCCCTCCCCCTTTCACTGCTCCTGTGTGTGACCTGTGAACTACTCTCTGACTGCACTGTAGGCTACTCACTCCACCAACAAAATATACTCTGCCATCACCCCCCCAAAAACACAATATGCCACGATGAAAACGCAGCGCACTTTCTCAATACACGCGTGCCTCCAAACATTTGCGAGCCAGTCGCGCAAAACAAACCCAAACAGGTAAATCACACAGCATGTTGCATCCTTCTCAATGTTGCTTGCTTAATCGTTCGTTTGATTTATCCATACATCGCCCTGTGTGTGTGTCGCGAACCGAAACAGGTAATCACACAGCATGTTGCATGCTTCTCAATGTTGCGTGCTTAATCATTTCATTTATCCATACATCGCAATTGCGCGTGTGCGCTGAACCTGCACACTCATGCACTATCCATTCCATGCACATTATTAGTCGCCTATATGTACTACAGTAGACTATGCCTACACGCTGGCCCCAGTGTGTGTGTGTGTGTGTGTGTGTGTGTGTGTGTGTGCCCCTCCACCCTCCCCCATGGCGCTGGCGCTGTGGAATGTCCATCTAAAAAGGAACAGTGAACCTCACGACGGCCATTTACACAAAGCACGCCAATTGTTGCAGCCTACACAGATCTATTCAGGCCCATTCAATTAATCTATCACTACATTTGTTGCCTGTTCAATCTATCATCTTTTGTTTTACTGCCCATTATATGAAGCATTAACACATGTATTATTTTGTAAAATGACAACCATCTGTGCAGACTTTTTCTGGTTGGAGGACTATGAAAAACTGGAATTATGTTTTAGGAAAGGTACGCCACAGATGGTTCAAACCACAGGTTTCTGGAACCGTTCCAAAGGAGAGGAGGGACCACTCAGCCTGTGTTTTGGGGAAGGACATGTATATTCATGGAGGATGGAACGAGTTTGAATGGTCTCCGACTAATGACATGTACAAGTTGGACACCACCACAATGGTCTGGACTTTAATTAACACCAGAGGAACTCCACCTCCTTTTTCAGAACGTCACTCTGCTACCATCATCGGGACAAAGATGTTTGTATTTGGAGGCTGGAGAGGTCAGACCTACAACACCATCAGAGTGTTTGACACAGAGACCAACCTCTGGCTGGACACACCTTCATCCAGGAGGACGCTATGGTCATTCAGCCTTTACCTACAATGGAGAGCTGTACATATTTGGTGGTATGGATACGAGAGGAAACCTAAATGATGTGTGGAAATTCAGTCCAGAGACCTTCTCCCGGAAGAAGGTTGAGCTAGCTAGCAGTTATTCAGTACGGTCTGGAGCAGTCTGGACTCCCACACGACATCAGGTGGGAACTGGCAGCCATGCGTATAGCGAACAGCAACTGAAAGGATAACAGTCCTCTAAACCCACGAAGCCCAATAAAAACAATTAAAATGGTGAATGATTAATTATAACTCGGTTCTGTCATTGTGTGTAAAAATATCAGAGTGGGTCCCAGAAGACCCGTAGTGGTGTGTCATTATGTGTAAAAATACCCTAGTGGGTCCCAGAAGACCCGTAGTGGTGTGTGACTGTGTGTGTGTGTGTGTGTGTGTGTGCCAATAACACTGTCGTGCCACTAGGGGGTGCTAGAACACCCCCTGCCCTTTTGGCAATGTGCTCTACAAATTCTTCTTAATTTGTAGTGTGTGGACCATGGTGACATTGATCAAATATTGATAAAAAACGCTTCAACTATATTATTTAGGCCCCCACAATCTAAAGCTATATGTTTCTATGTCAGTGGTTCTTCGATAAAATAAAATAAAAGCAGACCTATACAAGCTCGTAGCGCGCGCTATGAGCTTGTAGATCTGCTATTTTTCAATATAGCTAAAGCACCAAAATGGGTTCCCGCCCCAAAATGTGTTGCACAAGGTGCCCTTTTGTTTTTCACTTGAGCACCTGCCCCTCTAAATGTCTGTGCACGCCACTGGTCACATTTTTTAGAATCTGATCTGAATCAGAATGGGTTAATCAGACCCAGTGTGTGTGTCCAGTGGAAACCTCGTATGAATCTGATCTCAGGTCAGAATGGGTTCATCAGACCCAGTGTGTGTGTGTCCAGTGGAAACCTCGTATGAATCTGATCTCAGGTCAGAATGGGTTAATATTAGACCGGTATAACGTTGTTCTCGTCGGTCGTGCAGCAGAAATGTTTCGTCAACACGGCGCTCAGGACCATCAGCGCGGCGGCCACGGACGCCAACAGGCCGACCAGCGCCGGGAAGACGACGGCCTCGTCTGTCGGGTAGAGGAGGGGGAAGGTCAGCGTCTCGTCAGACTCCACCGGGCCCAGCCGGTGGTCCGAGCGGCAGTTGAAGCGCGCGCCCACGTCCTCCCGGGTGGCGGCGTAGCGCAGAGAGGAGGTGGTGGTGGACAGGCCCGTGCGGGGGTCCGTGGTCACGGTGGAGACCACGGCCACGCGCGTCCCGTGGGCGGCCGTCAGCGGCCGGCCGTTCCTCTGCCACGTGACCTGGGCGGCGGGGTGGGCGCCGCGCACCACGCACGTCCCCAACGCCACGGCTCGGTCCGTCTCCAGGCGCTCCGCCTTGTCCACGATCTGGGGCTGGACGGTGGTGTAGACCTCCACGTTGACGCTGTGCATCCGCACGTCGTACCGGGACACCACCACGCAGGTGTACACCCCGCGGTCCGCCAGCGCGCTCCGTTCGATGACCAGGCCGGATCTGTCGTCGATGCTGACCCGGTGCTGTGTGGCGTCAGCGTGGTGGGTGGTCTTGTGGAAGTCGTAGCTGTCCTTCGGGGTCAACTCAGCGTGGTGGGTGGCCTTGTGGAAGTCGTGGCTGTCTGTCGGGGTCAACTCAGCGTGGTGGGTGGTCTTGTGGAAGTCGTGGCTGTCCTTCGGGGTCAGCTCAGCGTGGTGGGTGGTCTTGTGGAAGTCGGGGCTGTCCTTCGGGGTCAGCTCAGTCTTGTGGAAGTGTTTGGTCAGCACCAGCGCGGTGCCGTCTCCCTGCACGTGTCTCCACGTGGTGAGAATCAGCGTGTCCCCGGGGGGGGTGCTGTGGTCGCAGGGCACCACGGTGGTCTCTCCGTACAGGCCGATGAGCGTCTCCGCGCCCCGCGCCGGAGCGAGGAGCGTCCCGGGGCCGACGAGCAGGGCGACCAACAGGAGGAGAGCGGCGGACACGTCCATCTTTGTAGTTTAGAATCAGAGGTTTTTTTTCTTCTGGGATAAATCCGAGAGCGTTGCTTTCAGTCAATATATTATTTCCTGAGATCGCAGCGCTTATATAGTGGCATCATCACAGTGATGTCACGATGAGTCACTCATAACCATATATGGAGTCTTGATGTCGGCCCCATGTCCAAATATGGAGTCTATGATGTCAGACATATGTCAGTTAGCTCCATATATGGAGTATAATGATATCAGACTTATAGCTTATACGGTAGTTACTCTGACTGCAATCAGGTTGCTATGGTAACCATGAGGCCAATTCAACAGTGATCGTGCACGTCAGAGTACCCACTGTACCCGCCTGTCCCTTTTGTGCCCATATATGCGGAGAACCCTGTGTCTGCCAGTCCTTGTCAATGTCATGCCCATTTATGGAGAACCCTGTGTCTGCCAGTCCTTGTCAATGTCATGACCATTTATGGAGAACCCTGTGTCTGCCAGTCCATGTCAATGTCATGCCCATTTATGGAGAACCCTGTGTCTGCCAGTCCATGTCAATGTCATGCCCATTTATGGAGAACCCTGTGTCTGCCAGTCCATGTCAATGTCATGACCATTTATGGAGAACCCTGTGTCTGCCAGTCCATGTCAATGTCATGCCCATTTATGGAGAACCCTGTGTCTGCCAGTCCATGTCAATGTCATGACCATTTATGGAGAACCCTGTGTCTGCCAGTCCATGTCAATGTCATGCCCATTTATGGAGAACCCTGTGTCTGCCAGTCCATGTCAATGTCATGACCATTTATGGAGAACCCTGTGTCTGCCAGTCCATGTCAATGTCATGACCATTTATGGAGATCTCTGATATTGCCCATACATCGGCATGCAGCCCATATATGGGTACTGGTATAGCAAGCGGAAAGCCATTATTGCGAACGTAGTGAGCACTTACTATGAGACCTAGCAGATCATGTCTGTCTGTCTGTCTGTCTGTCTGTGTGTGTGTGTGTGTGTGTCTGTCTGTCCCGCTTGTCTGTCCCGCTATACGTCCAAATATGGAGTGTGTTGCATCAACACAATCACTCAGCTCCATATATGGGCACAAAAGTGTTGCATCAACAAACGAATCACTAAGCTCCATATATGGGCACAAAAGGGGCCGGGTCCACATATACAGTAACAGCGGGACAGACACACAGACAGACAGACAGACAGACAGACAGACATGATCTGCAGGGTCTCAGCTGCGTTCGCTTCCCGCATTTGCGCGTCTTACTGGTATATCTATTGGTGTTACGAAGGAACGAAGTGTCGCTCCGACATCACAATCGACTAAAATCTTACGACATTTAGTCGACTAAAACTAGAATCATAAAACACGGGACGTGATGTTTAGACTGTCCATTGTGCCAATAGATGGTGTGGGCTCACATGAGATTACCTTGATGTTAAGAGTGGCATTAGGAGGTGTATTTCAACTAGGGCATGATGTCAATTTTGGGACACATCCTCAGTAGTGTGCCTTTGAATCAGCGGGTGTTCTCGGCCTTCCAACACTATATACACCCTCATCAAAGGTGGCCAGCTAAAGGGTGATCGAGCCTTAGCTTGTGTCCCATGATGCCCCAATCATTGAGATTTGCCTCCCACGGGACTATGCAAGGCAGGGGCGTCCTCTTCCCTGAGCCAGCCATGCAGCTGACCGCATACCTCATATGCCCTCATGTTTGAGGGGTTTGACTGGAGTTCTCAGATGTGTGTGTTGTTATTGGGACCTCATAGAACACTAAGACATTCCAGGTGACTAAAATGTGACTAAAACTAAAACGAAAACTATTCAAGAGACTAATGACTAAAACTAAAATCAAAAACAACACTGGGACATATTATTATTATTATATTATATTATTATTGCACAGTGACGACACGAAGCACCTTTCATTTTTAAAGCAGTCACATTTATTTATTCATCCATCCATCCATTCATTCATTTCTATACACATTATGTTTCTATGCAACCTGCAGTTGTGCTGGCAGTTGGCTTTGATAAGATTCAAAGGGGGGGGGGGGGGGGGGGGGTAATAGAATTTTCTTTTTAAGTAAGCGTTAAATAGTTCTATATTCTGATAGTGATCAATGCTATAGTTCCTAAACGTATTCATGTCAAGGACCCCCAAATTGACACTAATTAGCCCCACGGACCCCCATGAGAGAAGATTTATACGGCACTAGCAGTGACTCTCAACCATTTAAATTCCAAGGACCCCC
This sequence comes from Protomyctophum bolini, assembly GCF_963924005.1. Lineage (NCBI taxonomy): Eukaryota > Metazoa > Chordata > Actinopteri > Myctophiformes > Myctophidae > Protomyctophum > Protomyctophum bolini. The sequence continues at coordinate 2,338,443 of NC_137869.1, forward strand.
CAGTTTGACATACGGACCCCACCCCCTCCCCCCCCCCATCTCTGGGACCCCAATTCATATTGTAAAATCACTGTTAGTGTAACTGTGAGAGTTCCATTTGTACCCTCTCAGAGTTACAGACCCGTAAGGGTCCATTTGGTTCCATTTGTACCCTCTCAGAGTTACAGGCCCGTAAGGGTCCATTTGGTTCCATTTGTACCCTCTCAGAGTTACAGGCCCGTAAGGGTCCATTTGGTTCCATTTGTACCCTCTCAGAGTTACAGACCTGTAAGGGTCCATTTGGTTCCATTTGTACCCTCTCAAAGCTACAGACCCATAAGGGTTCCTAAATATCCATTTAGCTGGAATATAGAGTTTGATCGGTAATAGGGTTCTCTCCATCTCTCCCAGCTCTGTAATAAAAGAGTGTTTGTTACTAAATAAACAGAATTTAGAACAACGTAATCCTTATCTTAACAAAATCATCATTTTACACCCCCTTAAACTATGGGATTTTCTTTACATCCCCTTCAACTATGGGATTTCCACAGAATTCTTACTAAAAATAAATACAAGAAGAAAAAGTGTTGCAGCAGAGCTCAAAAATATACAAAGGTCTGAAATTAATGTAAACTTTTGAAAAACATTGTTCTTTTTTTTTCTATCATTTTATTTTAATTTTTTTATACAAAAGAGACAACGATTTTAAAAGTTATATTTACAAATTTGTACAAAAGGAAGAAAAAAACAAAAAAACAAAATCCAAACTCCCAGATGAGATTCACGTGAGATGTGAATGAAATGTACCATAAGTTACTGTATACACGCTGTCATGTCATCCTCCTGTTTCTATTGGCTGACGTTGTCACGTCATCATCATCCCCCTGTTTCTATTGGCTGACGTTGTCATGTCATGTCATCATCCCCCTGTTTCTATTGGCTGACGTTGTCATGTCATCATCATCCCCCTGTTTCTATTGGCTGACGTTGTCATGTCATCATCATCCCCCTGTTTCTATTGGCTGACGTTGTCATGCGACAGAACAAGAAAAAAAAAAAAAAAAATCATTTCAATCAAGTAACCAATAAGAACAGCTCAAATGTCACGAACACACGAACACCTTTAAAAACTAAACCCTTTGGCCGAGACCGACTATACTTCTCCCTCCCCCCTTTAAAACCGCAACTAACCGTATTTAACCCATTCTGACCTGAGATCAGATTCATACTAGGTTTCCACGGGACACACACTGGTCTGATGAACCCATTCTGACCTGAGATCAGATTCTAAAAATGTCAGTCGTTCTTCGATTTTTCAAAAATAGCAGACCTACAAGAGTGGCGCGCTATGAGCTTGTAGATGTGCTTGTAGATGTAAGATGTTAACATGACCAAAATAGGTTCCCGTTCAGAATGGGTTAACAGCTCTCGACAGTGCACGGCATACACACAACGGAAACCAAATGGACCCACAGCGTCGGCGTCCATTTGGTTACACGCTGTCACGCTGTCGGAGTTTACTGTACATTAATGGTTACATTGGTGAGACGCCGTTGAGAAAAGCCTAACCATCACGAGGAGGAAAAAACAAGACAAAACAAAACAACGCTCTAATGTATAAATAAAATAGCCTCGATTTACAGCAAGAGACAAAATGAAAATCTTCACTAGGATACATCACTTTGATCAGTGCAAAAGTCTCCATTATATCTCTCTCCATATATATATGTATATATATATATATATATATATATTATCGTTGGAATGATGGTTCACAGGCATAACCCAATGTCGTGTACCCTGTTGTAATGTTAAACAGTCCTCATGTTATTAATTTTGAAGCTTATATTTATTATATACTTTGTGTGTGTGTGTGTGTGTGTGTGTGTGTGTGTGTGTGTGTGTGTGTGTGTGTGTGTGTGTGAGTGTATTATTAAAAGATAACAGCTTCTTGGAGTGGTCTCAAGTTCAGCGAGATGCCTGATGTGTTTGTATATTTCTCTTAAGGCCAGACATCTTTACGGTGTAGACATGTACGCTGTACCTACCTAGCAGAAAACACATGTACACTGTCCCTACCTAGCAGAAAACACATGTACACTGTCCCTACCTAGCAGAAAACACATGTACGCTGTCCCTACCTAGAAGAAAACACATGTACACTGTCCCTACCTAGCAGAAAACACATGTACGCTGTGCCTACCTAGCAGAACACACATGTACGCTGTGCCTACCTAGCAGAACACACATGTACGCTGTCCCTACCTAGCAGAAAACACATGTACGCTGTGCCTACCTAGCAGAACACACATGTACGCTGTGCCTACCTAGCAGAACACACATGTACGCTGTCCCTACCTAGCAGAAAACACATGTACGCTGTCCCTACCTAGCAGAAAACACATGTACGCTGTCCCTACCTAGCAGAAAACACATGTACGCTGTGCCTACCTAGCAGAACACACATGTACGCTGTCCCTACCTAGCAGAACACACATGTACGCTGTGCCTACCTAGCAGAAAACACATGTACGCTGTCCCTACCTAGCAGAAAACACATGTACGCTGTGCCTACCTAGCAGAAAACACATGTACGCTGTGCCTACCTAGCAGAAAACACATGTACGCTGTGCCTACCTAGCAGAAAACACATGTACACTGTGCCTACCTAGCAGAAAACACATGTACGCTGTCCCTACCTAGCAGAAAACACAGGTACGCTGTGCCTACCTAGCAGAAAACACATGTACGCTGTGCCTACCTAGCAGAAAACACATGTACACTGTGCCTACCTAGCAGAAAACACATGTACGCTGTGCCTACCTAGCAGAAAACACATGTACGCTGTGCCTACCTAGCAGAAAACACATGTACGCTGTGCCTACCTAGCAGAAAACACATGTACGCTGTGCCTACCTAGCAGAAAACACATGTACGCTGTGCCTACCTAGCAGAAAACACAGGTACGCTGTGCCTACCTAGCAGAAAACACATGTACGCTGTGCCTACCTAGCAGAAAACACATGTACGCTGTGCCTACCTAGCATAAAACACATGTACGCTGTGCCTACCTAGCAGAAATCACATGTACGCTGTGCCTACCTAGCAGAAAACACATGTACGCTGTGCCTACCTAGCAGAAAACACATGTACGCTGTGCCTACCTAGCAGAAAACACAGGTACACTGTGCCTACCTAGCAGAAAACACATGTACGCTGTGCCTACCTAGCAGAAAACACATGTACGCTGTGCCTACCTAGCAGAAAACACATGTACGCTGTGCCTACCTAGCAGAACACACATGTACGCTGTGCCTACCTAGCAGAAAACACATGTACGCTGTGCCTACCTAGCAGAAAACACATGTACGCTGTGCCTACCTATAGCATAAGAAAACAGAGAGCTGCACATTGAAGCGCCATTGGGAGATTCCTGTGGGCCAACATAACATCACGTCTCCATAGACACACACACACACACACGTGAAGGTTGCATAATGGTGGAGTACCATCGCTCTGGTAGAGACTATAGAGTCATGGCCTCTAGTGGTTCTCAACCTGAGGTCCGGGGACCCCCAACACAGGTCCTCGAGGAGGGGTTCCAAGGGGTCCCCCCGCAGCTAAACGATTGAATATAGGAGACCAAAATGGTCTGCAAATTAAAATGGAAAATGGAACCAAATGGGCCCCTAACGGGGTCTGTATATCGGAGACCCGCCCTTATATTACGGGTCCAATTTGCTTATTCCGTTAGCTTATTGCGATTGCTTTTCATCGTTGGATGAACGGTAAATGAGTGGTTAGCGCTCACTCAGTCCTCAACAGAGCCCAGTGTCTTAAATAAACGTACTAACATTTCGTCTCATTAGATTAGATCATCTTTATATATATATATATATACAAAATAAGTCTCTGAATAGAATGTGCCGTTTAGAAAATAGCGTTATTCCATGTTGTGTAGTCTCTCTCATCGAGTGACCTCATATAATATTCTGTAGGGGGTTTAGCGAGAGATGCGAGGTCAAATCAACGATGAGACGACGATGCACAGTTTTCTACTACGGCCGTTTCATTTGTCGTCTGACCACCAAACAACCGCTGAGGGGGTTCTGCTACACACGCAACACTGACCAGGTTAAGTGTCGGGGGGGGGGGGGGGGGGGGGGGGGCAGAAAAAGGGGGGCATTTGGTAGAAACAGCAAACAACAAAATGTCATTTGCCACGAGTGAAAAACTTCCAACGTTTTCACCACCGACCGACAGTGTCGCGGCACGTTGCCAACACACACACACACCTCCACTTTCACCGTGTTCTCCAAGACGCTTTGGGACGTACTCGTAAAGCCTTCGGGGGGGATCGGTGGGTCGCGACGCTAGAACAATAACAAATCAACAACGCACCGCGACGCAACGCAAAGCTAGCTCACCGTCTATTTCCGCCGTGCGACACCACCACCACCACCACCACAACAACAGCTGATAGAAGCCGCGACACACATTTTGTTTCAAAATCCCAAATCGATTCATCAAAAATAATAATAAAGGCCTCTTTTAACCGATCCTCTCCTGCACTTTCCTCTGTCCTGATGCTTTTAACGACGATACTGGAACACATCACATTCAACACCGCTACGAAAACCTCCCTATTCTATTATCATCTATTATAGAACGCCGTGGTTAAACCACCGCCGTTCTTTAGCCACCTCTGTTCGCCTCCGTCTCTCTCCCCTCCTTTTAGTCTGTAATATCCTTGCTTTTTAACACTTTTTAATCTCTTTAAAAAAAAAACCTTTTCTCGTTTCAGTGCCTTATTCTCACTTCGTTGTCTAGTCTCTTGATTGTCAACTTTTAATCTCTGCTCTTAATTAAAAAAAAAAAATCAGTTAATGTATCGTTTTAACGGCGTCCCTATTTTGGGCAGGTCATTATAGCCGAAGAATTTCTAACATTTTTAAAATGACAAATTGTCCCCTACAAAACCAATTAAAAAAAATATATAGCCTATATTTAAATCCAAATGTTCCGAATGTTTAAAAAAAATACACATGAAGCTCATAACGCATCAAACTGTTTTGTGAACGTGTAGATTGGCTTGTAGAACATATTATAGATTTTCACTATTTCTAAATTTTATAAAAATTTGTATAAAATAGGGCTACGTTTAGTAAATGTGCAAGTGAATTGAAGTTGTTCTGATCTCTCGGCCTTGTTGTTTTTTTTGTTTTTTTTTTGCGGTTACATCATATTCTGTGTGCTTACAGAGGGACTCACAAAGTCATGAACACGTCACCACATCACACCAAACGCTGCAACTCTATCCAGCAACAGGAATGGATGTATCGTAGCTTCACAGTTTTAATCCTGTATGTAGTAATAGTGTCTTTTTCACAGTGTTCTGTTCTGGAGTATCAAAATAAACTGGCTTTATACTGGATTATCAAATCGCTACGGATAGTTCTCAAGCTACTCAGCACAGCAAAACGAAAAAGAAAACAAAAAAGTATACAAATCGTGTTTCTAATCGCACAGGTATTCACAGAATACATGCAGTAAAATGTAAATATACGTTTATACTTCCCCCCCCCCCCCCCCCCCCCCCCCAAAATAGAAGCTATTCAATCAAAAAAATATGAATTTGTGGCAGTTAATCGTCAATTAAGTAGAAAGATTTAACAGCGGAACACACCTTGGCAATTTTACGTGTATGTTTTTCAAGACTTAAATGTACGAGTTGTGTAGTAAATAATGCTCATCCCTGGATAACAAAAATACAATATTCATTAGAAACCCAGGGATACGTGGCAGATAGAAAGGTGAACTACGGTACTACTTAACCTCTGGTAATTCATTAGAAACCCAGGGATACGTGGGCAGATAGAATGGTGAACTACGGTACTACTTAACCTCAGGTTAAGTAAGATGTGGACCTTTGGGTAAATTCACGTTATTAAGTCGTACGACCCACGCCACTGATTATCACATCAGCCATATTCTCCGGATTAGAAGGAGTGAAGTGCAAAAAGATGAGGTGGTTTCGTTGGATTACTAGTAGTAACCCATCGCTCGACCCAAGAACAAACTGTCCATTATTATACCGTTTCCCTTCTTACCAAACCCCTTCCAAACCGCACCCTCCGACCCTGCGTCGCCACCGCGCGCCGTCTTGAACACAGTGCAGTTTAGACGTCCCAAAGGAGGCTGTGACGTCTCCGTTTAGACGTCTCAGTAAACGAACCAGTGGGGAAAAGTAGATAGATGTGATATTCAAGTTGTCTCCTTTTGACGGAGCCGGCATGCGTTGTGCACGCAGAGGGAGCGAGCGCTTTCTCCGGCAACAGCATCGGCCGCGACGCTGCCGGGAGAAAGGGCTGCAGCTGCCGGGGAAATTGTGTGGGGGGGGGTGTCCGACATCCGTCGTGCTTGCGGTTAGCGTCAGCGTCAGGGTTTGGCGGTAGAGTGTCGGACTGATGCCGCCGAGAATCAGTCCGGCTGATGTCGATGCCGGAAAAAAATGCCCTCTCTCTCTCTGTCGTGTGTGTACGTGTGTTTTTACTGCAACAGGTGAAGCGACATGCGGCGGCTCTGGCTTGCGTGTATCTACGCGTTCGTTTCACACGAAAGTCATTACGCATACAGCTGTCGCCGGGGATAGAAACCTTCACTTTCATGTTATTCTTTTTTAAAAGAACCTGATGCCAGCTTTTTAGGTGAGATATTTCTTGCTACTGCGATGAATGAAGTAGGCCAGGGCATTCATTTACAAAACAAAACAAAAACAAAACATAAAAACTTCAAATATTGGAGATACAAGGTTTCTTGCCCGACAGACAGCGACGATAACAGTCAAACGCAGGTTGACGTCGTTAAAAAAACCCGTCAAGGAACCTCACAGGGGCTCGGGGTACTGTACACGGTACTGTACATGTCAAGGGTCACGTTCTCCTTCTGGCGACACACGCGAGTCAACGTACACTGCGTTTCCATGAGCGCCAGAGTTTGAGCATTTGCTGCTTTTCTATATATAAAAAAACACTGAGATCACACCTCTTTGTGAAAGAGTAACTAACGGCTGGCGGAGCGGGCGGGCGGCGCAGCAGGGATCGTCCTCTACGCCAGCGGGCGGGCGGCGCAGCAGGGATCGTCCTCTACGCCAGCGGGCGGGCGGCGCAGCAGGGATCGTCCTCTACGCCAGCGCCGGCCGCTCGTCGTGGGGGCTCCCGTCCGAGTTCTCGGCCTCGCCCTCCGAGATGGCCTGCATGGGCGCCGCGTAGAGGCGGCCGCCGCGCGCGCCGTAGCGGCTGCTGCTGGCGGGCGGCGGGATCCGCGGGCGGCCCTGGCGGGAGGAAGGAGAAGGGGAAGAGGAAGGGGGAGGAGGAGGGGCGCCGTGGAAGGCTTTGGGGGAGGAGGAGGAGGAGGAGGGGCTCTCTTTGGGGTAGTAGTAGTAGTGGTTGTTGGGCACCAGGTCGGGCATCATGGGGGGCAGGGGCGAGGAGGAGGACGACGAGGGCGGGCTGGGCGACTCCCCCCCCCCCTCCCCCGCCGACTGGCCTCCGCCGAAGTCCGTGGCCATCCAGTCTCCTCCTCCTCCTCCGGCGGCGGTGACCAGGAGGGGCGACTTGTTGTGGGGCGCCACGGGGCTCTTGAGGATCTCGGCGGCGGACATGCGGTAGCTGTGCTCCGAGCGGCTGCCCTTCCTCAGCAGCAGCAGCTTGAACTCCTCGTTGGAGGTGCTGGACTTCTTCACGCTCCTGTTGGAGGAGAAGGAGTTGCATTTTTATTTTTATAGCGCTTTTTCACAAGTGCTCAAAGCGCGTTCATTCATTCATTCATTCATACATTCAGTGGGAGGTGAAGCGGCGAACAGTCCTCACTTCCCACGTTCACACAACGACGGTGGCGAGCTCACAGCCTCACACCGACCGACTCATTGGAGGCAACGTAGGGTTAAGTGTCTTCTTGCCCAAGGACACCTCGACATGTGGACAGGAGGAGGAGGAGGAGCCGGGATTCGAACCGCCGACCACAGGCATCATTGGACGACCTGCTCTACCTCCTGAGCCACAGCCACCGGACAGTAGGCCATAATTACAGTCTATTGTTATATGTTATAATATGCAATTTAGACTGAGGTTGAGCATCACTGACATGGATACGTGGGTTTTTCAGTTTTTATTTTATCTTTTAGAAACGGCCTCAGTCAATATGATTTGTGTGACATTATTAATCTTAAAGATGGAGTTCCCACACTAAAACATGATCATCAGGTCTTATTGTTATCTAAGGAGGAAGACGTTTTTCTAAAAGGTGTACAGTATATTTGTTAAAATGTCGTTTTTATGTGGACACGCCCACCAGTTCATTAAGTATGCCTCAATAAAAATATTATTGAAAAAAATAAAAAAAAATAAGTGTGCCTGGTTTGCCTGGTGGGTGGTGATGGGTGGTGATCCACCTGAACTGAAGCCGCACCCACAGCTGTAGTTGTATGATAAAAGGGGGAGGGGTTAGGGGAGGGGCTGATAATGTGATGTCACTATATTGCTGTTTTTTTTCATTGGCACGTTTGACTGTCAAGGGTTCAGCCTCCAGGAAGAAACCCTAAATACAAAGGGAATACATCATTGCACATAAAAACGACTCCAGGGTTTCTAATGAAGTACTGTCACCTCATAGACATGAAAAACTGGAAAAATATAATAATTGTGGCACTCCATCTTTAAATGTTGTAATGGTCGACGGCGGCCCTATCTATACCTGTAGATGTTGCCGGCGGCCCTCTGCTGGCCGGTGGGCGTCATGGGCGAGGGAGGCGGGGCCGGGGAGGAGGGGGGAGTGGTCACGGCGGCGGCGCCCGGCGGCGTGGGGGGAGCCCCGCCCCCCGGCGCCACGCTGCTGCCTCCGAGGCGGGTCTTGGCGCTCATCTCGCCGGAGTCCTTCCTGCCCAACAACTTCCTCTTGGACCTGAGCGGGGGGGAAACACACACGGGAAGGTTGGGCTCCATCTAGTGTTGGACTGAAGTATAACATTTTAGCTTTGTCTGTTTTTGACCTTTTTTCCTCCTTGTTTCTCGTTGTCTGTTTTTGTTTTTTGTTTGTTTAAAGGTATATTCAGTGATTTCACTCAAAAAAGCTTAGGTTTCGTTTTTGGCTGTGGGACCTAAGCCTTCGTCCAATCAGGATAGAGAGTCAAAAACGAAACCTAAGGTTTTTTTAATGCCTTTTCGATCTACCTAAAAAAGAAAAAAGTGAACTGTTTTTGTGTAATATCTCCCTCTCTGAAAGATGGAAATAAACTATTCATTCAATGTTGTGTGTCTGCGCAGTGCGCACGCACATCTACATGGTTTATTTATTCGAATAATAAATAATTAAAACTAACATTAAATAATAAACAACACAACGGAACGAAATAACTCATGGAATGGACTAGTTTGCCCATAATAAGGTAAGAAAACAACCCAAACCTCTAAACGCTTTAAGCAACTAGCCGACTATTCAACTAGTCGACTATTCAACTAGTCAACCAGTAAATCCACTAGTTGACGTTGCTGCTGCTAGTTGACTAGTTCAGGGGTTCTCAACGTTTTTGGCTGGGGACCCCCGGAACATGCTTTGGCCATGTTTCTCTTTTGTAGGCCTCAGCTAGAATGCTAGATTAATATATATAGTCACCAATGTACACAGTTTTTAAATGTACAAAATATTATAATAAAAAACAAAAGAATATTTGTTTTAAAAGTTTTTTCCATAATAGGTAGTTAAAGTCCCAGGACGTCCGGGTACATAGTACGGTCTGATGCCCAAGATGGAGATTGATTAAAAAAGAAAACGACGGAGATTTAATGATATCAAAACTACTCGCATCGCTCCACAGCGCGCTGTTGAGAGCAATCCTCGATGTTGCGCAACAGTGAGATGCCATCGAAAATGTAAAAACGTTAATAACTCTAAATCATCCCGCCGAATTATTAAGAAAAAAGGTTATGTGTTAGACGGGCCCCCGCTGTCCAGTCGCTAGTCTGCTAGCCACATCTGGAACAACAACCGTCGGTAAAAGTGCTCCGTGTATATATTGCTGGGCACATTTTATTAATGGATTCAATAACTCTGACTAGTTAAAAAACTAGTCAAGTAGTAAACATCACTAGAAGTGAAAGCCCTAGTGCTGTCCTGCTACCTGTGAATCATGGCGAACAGGTCCTCTGTGGTGCGTGTTTTGGTGGGGGACAGAAAGACACTGTCGTTGTCCTCTGCTGGGGTGTCGTCACTCGGAGGGGACTTGGTAGTGTCTTCTACTGGGCTGTCCTTACTCAGAGGGGACATGGCAGTGTCTTCTACTGGGCTGTCCTTACTCAGAGGGGACAAGGTAGTGTCCTCTGCTGGGCTGTCCTTACTCAGAGGGGACATGGTAGTGTCCTCTGCTGGGCTGTCCTTACTCAGAGGGGACATGGTAGTGTCCTCTGCTGGGCTGTCCTTACTCAGAGGGGACATGGTAGTGTCCTCTGCTGGGCTGTCCTTACTCAGAGGGGACATGGTAGTGTCCTCTGCTGGGCTGTCCTTACTCGGAACGGACATGGTAGTCTCGTCTACTGGGCTGTCCTCACTCGGAGGGGACATGGCGGTGTCCTCTGCTGTAGATTCTGTTAAAATGAATGAAGTTTATTATAATAATGATATTTAACAACATACTGTAGTACAGTCAGTCAGTGCTTCCCAAAACTTCTCACAGGACAGTTGGTCAAGACCCAAAAGAGAGATTCAACGTTTGCCCCGGGACCCAAACTATAGTGAAAATAGCCGAACAACGGAATTTCTTTGTTTGTGTGTACAGTATAACATCTTTTGACATGTTTTCTTTATTTAAAAAACGTTGGTCTGTTGACCCACAAACAGTGTAGCCACCAAACGGTAGTGGCCTGTTCGTTCAAAGTCGACCTTATCAGCTCCCATATCCCGTGACCACATTCTTTTTAAATTTTAAAACAAAAAACAAAAAGACAGATGCCAGAAGGGTAATGATTACAAAATGCTATTAGTTTACAAAGCAATGAATGGTTTAATCTCAGGTAATCAGGGACAGGTTGTCTTTCTGTCCCTAGAATCAGAAGGAAACGTGTTTAGTTTTTAGACTAGTGCACATTATCTCCAACTCCCAGAACACTGCAGTTCCTTAGTTTTCATCTATTGTTTATATCTTCTATACTGTTTCTATTACATTTTATTTGAACGTCCTTTTACGATGAGTTTCTTTTACGATACAATATGATTGTTACGATACTGCTTTGTTTATTACCAGCTCTCTCACAAACAAAGAAAAACAAATTAAACATATTACAAAAAAAACAAACACATACATTTTATTTTGCAAACATGCAAATATGTCAGGAAAGAATGAATGAACGCATGAATGCGTATGTGTTAGTTACGTTACCTGTGGTGCAGAAGTCCTCTCTGTCAGCTGTGGATCTGTCCTTGCTGTCCTCTCTGTCAGCTGTGGATATGTCCTCTCTGTTAGCTGTGGATCTGTCCTTGCTGTCCTCTCTGTCAGCTGTGGATCTGTCCTCTCTGTCGGCTGTGGATATGTCCTCTCTGTCGGCTGTGGATCTGTCCTTGCTGTCCTCTCTGTCAGCTGTGGATCTGTCCTCTCTGTCGGCTGTGGATATGTCCTCTCTGTCGGCTGTGGATCTGTCCTTGCTGTCCTCTCTGTCGGCTGTGGATCTGTCCTCTCTGTCAGCTGTGGATCTGTCCTCTCTGTCGGCTGTGGATCTGTCCTCTCTGTCAGCTGTGGATCCGTCCTCTCTGTCAGCTGTGGATCTGTCCTCTCTGTCAGCTGTGGATATGTCCTCTCTGTCAGCTGTGGATCTGTCCTCTCTGTCAGCTGTGGATATGTCCTCTCTGTCAGCTGTGGATATGTCCTTGCTGTCCTCTCTGTCAGCTGTGGATCCGTCCTCTCTGTCAGCTGTGGATCCGTCCTCTCTGTCAGCTGTGGATCTGTCCTCTCTGTCAGCTGTGGATATGTCCTCTCTGTCAGCTGTGGATATGTCCTTGCTGTCCTCTCTGTCAGCTGTGGATCCGTCCTCTCTGTCAGCTGGGGATCTGTCCTCTCTGTCAGCTGTGGATCCGTCCTTGCTGTCCTCTCTGTCAGCTGTGGATCTGTCCTCTCTGTCGGCTGTGGATCCGTCCTTGCTGTCCTCTCTGTCAGCTGTGGATCTGTCCTCTCTGTCGGCTGTGGATCCGTCCTTGCTGTCCTCTCTGTCAGCTGTGGATCTGTCCTCTCTGTCAGCTGTGGATCCGTCCTCTCTGTCGGCTGTGGATCCGTCCTTGCTGTCCTGCGAGCCGCTGCAGGCCGACACCCCCGAGGACTCGTATCCCATGTCTCTGTCGGCGACATCACTGACTGCCGGCGATGCGTCCGACTGATAACCGGAGGCGGGCTCTTCTTCTCCCTCGCGTCTCTCGGCCGCGTCGTCCTTGTCGTGCTCGACGGGGAGAGGAGCAGAGCCCGCGGCGCTCGCACACCGCGAGGCCGCCTCCTCGTCCAACGACGCCTCGGGGGGCGGGGGCGCCTCCGAGGAGTCTTCCAAGAAGTCTTCCAAGGAGTCTTCCAAGAAGTCTTCCAAGAAGTCTTCCAAGGAGTCTTTCAAGGAGTCTTCCAAGGACACCTCTCCTCCTTCCCGGGGGGCGGCAGCGGCGGAGGATGCCGTGCCGTCGAGGCAGAAGAGATCCCGTCCCGATCTCTTATCCGACGGCGGTCTGAATTCCTCCGAAGCGTCCGGTGGATCCTGTCCGTCCCGTCTGGGCTCTGCCTCGCCGGCCACGCCGCACGCCGTGGGCCACGGCGCGTCCCCCTCCTCCGCCAGAAAGAGCGACTCGCAGCACTCGGACGAGGCGCTGTGAGGATACGAGCGGCCGCAGAGCCGCGGGGAAGCTTTGAAGTCCACCAGCGACCTGCTGGCGGAGAGCAGCGGCTGCTGGGCGGCCGGCGGGGGCACTGCGTCTGCGCCCAGTTTGTTGTCAGCGCGGATGCATTCAGGCTCCCTGCTGACGGAGCGCAGCTGGACGGCGTGCAGCACCGTGGGGGTGATGGCCATGAAGCGGACGCCGGCGGACAGCTGGGAGGAGGGCGGGGTCATCGGCCGTTTCGCGGCAGCGGCCGCGACGGCCTTGGGTTTGCTCGGGTGCATCGGGTGGTTCCTGTGAGCGCCCACGGCCTCGTGAAGCCCCTTCGGGTCCAGGTGCGTGGGCGCTACGGCGGGCAGCTCCGGCTCTGTGGAGGAGGTGGAGGACATGATGGAGAGTGACGACTTCCTCTCCGGGACCTTGGGCTTCCTCTTGCCGCCCGGCGGGGGCGGGGGAGGCGACAGCGGGCTGACGGGGAAGAAGGCGGAGCTCGGGAAGCACGAGGTGGGCGTCTCCGATTGGCTGGAGTAGCCGCTGGACGGGGACGCCAGGCCCGCCAGCTTTTCGGGGGACGACGGCAGCTTGAAGTCGCCGCCGCCCACGCCGCCCACGCCCACCTCCCCGCATGCCGCGGAGGAGGAGGAGGAGGAGGAGGGGGGGGGCAGCGAGGAGGGCGTGGTGGCCCGGGAGGTCTGCTGCGACTCCTCAGAACAGCAGCCCTCCTGGGAGGAGCGCACGCCTCCTCCTCCTCCTCCACACTCCACCACGGTGGTTCCCGTGGCGGTGCTGGAGTTGGACAGCGAGCGGTACGGGTCGGCGCCGCCGGCCTTCAGGTCGTTGAGGAGCCACAGGTCGGCGTAGTCCGCCTGCACGGCGCCCTGGTCCTTGAAGGAGTGGGCGTCGGCCGAGCCCAGCAGGCCCAGCGCGCCGCCGCCGCTGTCGGGCAGCTCGGCCCACGCCTCGCCCGACCTCCGGCCCAGGAACAGGCTCTCCTCCGCCGGGGGCACGGCCAGGCCGCGCCGGCCCCCCGGGGGGAAGGAGGAGAGCAGGTTCAGCTGCAGCTTCCTCTCCAGGATGGCGTTGGAGGACAGGTGGGCCGGCTGCTGGCCGCAGCACATCTTGGGCTCTCTCATCCGCTGCTCCTCTTCGTCTGGGTCGTCGTCGTCCAGGAGGAGGTTCCCCTCGCTGCAGATCTTCCTCAGGGAGGAGCTCCTCTGAGGCGGGGAGGGCTTGGCCCGGGGCCTCCTGAGGGAGACGCAGCGCCGGCTCAGGCTGTCCATCCCGCCTCCCAGCAGCAGGTCGGGGTGGAGGCTGGGGTGGTGGTGGTGGTCAGGGTGGAGACTGGGGTGGTGGTGGTGGTCGGGGTGGAGGCTGGGGTGGTGGTGGTGGTGGCTGCCCGCGGCGTAGTGGCCGCCGTACGTGAAGCTCCGGCTCTCCTTGAGGCCGCAGTCAAAGTGCATGGAGGTGTAGTACCCCTCGGTGTCCACCGAGTAGTGTGACACGGTGTCCGACGGCGGCTTGTTGTTGACGCTGGCGCTGTCGGAGTAGCTGCTCTCGTAGGTGGCCATGCTGGCGAAGCTGGGGCAGCCCAGGCTGCCGCACTCACCCCCCTCGCCCCGCGGGCTTCCGGCGGGGGGCTCGGGGCTGAAGTCCTCCTGGGGGTGGTGGTGGTGGTGGCGGCGGGTTGGGGGCGGGGCCTGGTCGTCCTCCGGGTGCAGCGGGTAGCTCCACTCGCCGTCGCTGGCCGTCCCCACGCCGGCGTCCTCCAGGAGGTCCATGGCGGCCGAGGAGTAGGAGCCGGCGCGCTGCGTCCTCATCCCGCCGCCGTACGGCTCCAACATGGCGGCCGACGCGTCCATGTCGCGCACGCCGCCGCCGGCCGCGTTCAGCGACAGCTCCGAGCCGCCGCAGTGGGAGGAGCCTGTGAGCGGCGGCGAGCCGGCGTGCGGCGGCACGGTGTCGGAGGTGTGCGAGGGACACGTGGAGCTGCTGCCGCTCCAGTTCCCGCTGGACGACTGGTGGTCGTCCTTGTGGTGGTGGTGGTGGTCCCCCCGCCCGCCCGGCAGGCCCCCCCCGCCCCCTCCCCCTCCCCCCGGAGGCCCCCCCCCGTGCACCGGGCTGCTGAACGTGTCCGAGCTGGACGACATCTCACAGCTGCCCATCATGTCGGCTCCGCCCAGCATCGCCATGGCCGCCGGCCGCCGGCCCCTGCTCTCCATCCAGCCGCCGTGCTCCGGCGAGGCCTCCTGGTGGCGGCGGTGGTGGTACTGCAGCGAGCGGTCGGCCCGCCCGGCCGGCGCCCGCCTCTCGTCCTCCTCCTCCTTCAGCTCTGCGGGGACGAGGCACAGGAACTCGTCCTCCACCTCTTCCTCCTCCTCCTCCTCCTCCGCGTCGAAGCGGGACAGCTCCTCCTCCTCGTCTTCGTCTTCGTCGTCGTCGCTGTGGCGCGGCGGCCGGCGGGTCTCGCCGGTCGCCGCCGGGCGCCCGCTGCCCTCGCGGGGAAGGCTCCGCGAGCGGAGGCGCGCGCCGCTCAGCATCTCGTCTCCTCCTCCTCCTCCGGGCGTGAGGAGGGAGGAGACGTTCCCGGCGGAATAGGACAGGGACAGGGGGGGCAGGGACAGCGAGGCCCCTCCCCCACCTCCTCTGTGGGCCCGGATCCTCCTCCGAGAGGGGCCGGTGCTGGACGACCCCCCGGACGCCAGGAGGAACTCCTCCGTCTGGCAGCCGGAGTCCTTGGTCCCGCTGCCCAGGCGGCTGCTCCCGGACCCCGAGGTCAGCTCCAGGTGGTCCTGGCTGGTCCCCGTGGTGTCCAGGCTGGCGTGGTGCTGGTGGACCTGCACCGTCCTCTCTCTGGACCCGGGAGAGTCGTCTGAGTCTGGAGGGACGGAACCGAGGAGGAGGGGGGGGAGGGGGGGAGAGAGGGTGAACACAAGAATACATTGAGGCGAAAACTGGTGGAATCTGAGAGAGAAATGAATGCTGTGGATCTGGAGATGTGTGGAGAGACACTCCCTCTATCGTAGAGACACTCCCTCTATCGTAGAGACACTCTCTCTATCGTAGAGACACTCCCTCTATCGTAGAGACACTCCCTCTATCGTAGAGACACTCTCTCTATCGTAGAGACACTCTCTCTATCGTAGAGACACTCCCTCTATTGTAGAGACACTCTCTCTCTCTATCGTAGAGATGTGTGGAGAGACACACCATCTCTATCTCAGGTCAAGAGGATACTATCGTCTTTTAGCTTTGAAGAAAGAAACATCTTCAAACACTGGACACCTTTTACAGACTCATTTCACTTTCACTAATACATCTGATTAATAATAATAATAATACAGTTAGAATGTCGTCTGATTATTGAGGAATCGTTTTGACCCAAAGAAATCAGTCAAAAGCAGCATTTTATGTTTTATTTTATTTAGTTGATTATCTAGATTAGAATATCATATATCATATCATACCTGCTGTATATCTATACATATATGACAGAATGATGACATATACATATACTTATGTCACATTGCTTGTGGAAAATCTAAATAACATGACACACACACACACACACACACACACACACACACACACACACACACACACACACACACACACACACACACACACACACACACACACACACACACACACACACACACACACACACACACACACACACACACACACACACACGTGTGTACAGTAAGAATTCCACAAACATTCCCAAAGAGCCAGACAACAAGAGCACACATTCCAGTGTGACTGTCTGTCTGTCAGACTATCAGTTGCGAGCGTGCGTTGCATGCGTGCGTGTGTGCGTGCGTTCATTGCGTGCATGCATTGTGTGCGTGCGTTGTGTGCGTGCGTGCGTGTGTGCGTTGCATGCATTGCATGCATTTCGTGCGTGTGTGCGTGCATTGCGTGCGTTGCATGCATTGCATGCATTTCGTGCGTTCGTGCGTGCATTGCGTGCGTGCATTGCGTGCATTGCGTGCGTTCGTGCGTGTATTGTGTGCATGCATTGCGTGCATTGCGTGTGTTGCGTGCGTGTGTGCGTGCGTGCGTGCGTGTGTGCGTGCCGGTTGCCATCTCCTACATACCGGCGTCTCGCTGCAGCTGTCGGGGGACGCCCGCCACGGTCTTCCGGCGCCTCAGCTTCCTCCTCCTCTGCAGAACGGACGCAGAGTGGACCAGGGAGCAGCGGACACTGGCGTCTCTGTCGAAGCCCAGGCCTGAGGAGGGGGACGGAGACAAGAGGAGGGGGACATTATTCTGAGGACGCTTTGTTTTAGACCACCGAGAGCATCCACTGACTGGGGGTGGGGGAAACCCCCCCTCTCTGTGTGTGTGGGGGGGGGGGGGGGAGACATTATCCCATTTTGACCTGAGGACCATATGATATGATATGATATGATATGATATAGTACTTTATTGTCAGTTCACACTGAAATTTGTCTTGTGACACAGCAGCCAAGTATGCAGAAACACATATACAAACACAAAGAACAAGACAATTTACATACATAAAGACATGAGCAATATCCACCGCTTAGATTATCCTGTGGCTACTACATCTCCTGATTAAGCCTCAAGGTCGACTGGTGGACAATTAAGGACCTCTTTAGTCTGACCTTATTGTATGCTGGTGGTACACCATATCTCCTTCCTGAAGGCAGCAACCTATATTCTCCATACAACACATGCTTAGTAGTAGAGGTGATATTCCTTGCTAACCTTAGGATGCTGTTATCATATCATATCTACAGATGGCTTCCAAATCATGAGAGTTTTCTGAAAAACCTCATGTTTTTATGTCGGTCGTTCTCAAACAATATCATGTCAAGGACCCTCAACATTATCTGTAACTGGCCTCCGACCAGGGACCCCCCCCCCCCCCCCCCCCCAGTAGCAAAGATTTGAGTTATAAACGTTTGCTCTGAAAGAATATATATATATATATATATATATATATATATACATATATATTCAAAGATTTGTGCCACATTTTCACGATTTTTTCCCAAAAATAGCAGATCTACAAGCTCGTATAGCGGCAGAGCTTCATGTAGATCTGCTGTTTTTCAATAGCTAAAGTATTACATAATGCTTAAAACACCAAAAGGGGGTTCCCGTTCCCACCCACTAGGACGGGTTAAACCGGCTGATCGACTGCCACCCAGTCCCTCTCTGTGGGGGGGGGGGGGGGGGGGGGGGGGAGACGCCCCCTCTCTGGGTGGGTGGGTGGGTGGGTGGGGGGGGGAAACCCCCCCTCTCTGGGTGGGTGGGGGGGACCCCCCCGCTAACATTATAATACATGCTGAGGTGATACCGTGCATTCCTGAAGAGGTGTACAGGTTCAACCAACACGGAGAACAGGAAACAGATCAAACTGGGTCTTTCTTTTATACACCCGAGTTAAAAGAACACTTTGGATCTTCTGCCGTACACACTACACACATACCCCACACACACACACACACACACACACACACACTACACACTACACACACACACACACACACTACACACACACACACACACACACACACACACACACACACACACACACTACACACACACACACACACACACACACTACACACACACACTACACACACACACACACACACACACACACTACACACACACACACACACACACACACACACACACACACTACACACACACACACACACACACACACACACACACACACTACACACACACACACACACACACACACACACACACACGTCACAAAAAGGAGAGCGATATTTGATCCTGGTAAAAAAGCACTATCCAATATAACCATATACCAATAACCCAACCCAAGTATCCCGCATACAAATCTAGTAGCCTGGAAGAGACTTATTATGCTGCATCTGTCCTCTTACCTTCCTCGCCTCTCTCTCTCTGTCTCTCTCTGTGTCTCTCTGTCTCTCTCTCGCAGAGGGACAGAGTCTCGTTAGGACATAAATCCCCGTCTCAGTGAGCGCTCCATGACCAGCCTGTGATCGGAGAGGCCGGGAGGAGCTTTTAACCCTTCGGCCAAACTCCCCCGAGGAAAGAAATGACTGCACTTTATTTCCTCCAGCAAATATTGTTCCTCAGCTCGTCTCTGACTCAAACCACAGACGGTCCCGCGGGTGGACAGACGGACTGACTGACTGACTGACTGACTGACTGACTGACTGACTGACGGACGGACGGACAGACGGACGGACGGACCTCCTTTGACTCAGTGTGTGGGAGTTAAGCCTTTGCGGACGGGAACCCCCTTTTTTATAGCAGATCTACAAGCTCGTATAGCGCGGCACCGAGTTGCCGCGCTACGAGCTTCAAGATCCGCAATATTTTTTTGGACAAATCGTGAAAATGTGGCGCGAATCTAACCCGAGTATAATATTCTTTCAGAGCGAACGTTCTTAACTCAAATCATTGTTTCTGGGCAGGTGGGGTGGGGGGAGGGGTGGGGGGGGGGTCCCTGGAACAACATATGTTCAGATGGGGGGTCCGCAGCCAGATACAGATCATTCTGGGGGTCCTGGTTGAGAACAAACTGACATATAGAAACATATATACGTATAAAAACTGTCAGGATTTATAGAAGACTTTTTTCTTAGAATCTGTCCTTAGGCCTGAATGGGTTAACCCATTCTGAACGGGAACCCCTTTAGGTGTTATAGCATCATGTTATGCTTTAGCTATTGAAAAATAGCAGATCTACAAGCTCATAGCGCGCCACCGAGTGGCGCGCTATGAGCTTGTAGGTCTGCTATTATTTTTTTTTAAATCGAAGAACGACTGACATTTTCAGAATCTGATCTCAGGTCAGAATGGGTTATAATCAGACCAGTGCGTGTCCAGTGGAAACCTCGTATGAATCTGATCTCAGGTCAGAATGTGTTAAGTAAGTATGTGCTGGGGGTGGAGGGGGGAGGAGGGTCGGATGGGACTAATTGGCATTCATGTGGCAGCACCTTGGCCCCTCTGCAACCCACACACTAGCACACACACACACACACACACACACACACACACACACACACACACACACACACACACACACACACAGAGAGAGAAAGTGTCCAACCGTCGGGAAGTTAATTTGGGGCACAAAAGCGTGACTTTGCACATTCAGAGGGAACTCTCCTCCAGGACGATGTCACGCAGTATGTCCTGCTTTTTATCGCACTATAGTTAAAGCTTTCTGTTAGCAGCGGAGGTCTGAGGATTAAATTAGTTAAGGGCTGAATAGCAACAAATCTGCCCGAATAGTTTGGTTCAGTTTCTCTATACTGGGAATGTAAACACTATAATACAGCAATTATAAATGGGGATATGGCCTAAGATTAGTGCTTTTGTAAATTAACCCATTCTGAACGGGCACCCATTTTGGTGTTAGCATCATGTCATGCTTTAGCTATTGAAAAATAGCAGATCTACAAGCTCATAGCGTGCCACCGAGTGGCGCGCTATGAGCTTGTAGGTCTGCTATTTTTGAAAAATCGAAGAACGACTGACATTTTTCTAGAATCTGATCTCAGGTCAGAATGGGTTAATCAGACCAGTGTGTGTCCAGTGGAAACCTCGTATGAATCTGATCTCAGGTCAGAATGGGTTAACACTTGCTATGCATCCCATGTGTATAAAATACATCCCACTGTTTCTCAACCGTTGACTACTACTGGTAAAATGTCCTAATATAATAATGACTCAACCAGACAATCCGGTGCACTTCCCCCTTCTTGAGATTCTAACTCCCTTTTTCTGTTGAATTTCTTGAACTCCAACTTGTCAGTAAAATGACTACATGGACGGACTCATCACAGGTCACCAGGTCATTCGGTTCACGGTTTCTCAACTAGTGGAAAGAACATTTAAAACAAATCAACAAATCCTACATTATACTAAATGCATGGTCAGGAACCACATGCAATACCTCCACGGATCACCAGTGGTCCACGGACAACCTGTTGAAAACCCATGCACTATAGAGTGGAACAAGAACCAGTTCTGCTTCCATATGACCAGAACCCAGAACTTTCAAGAACCTGTTATTAAGTCTTGCTTAATAAACTGCAAGAGAAAAGAATATCTCGTAAAGCTCATATGATGCTAAAATGATAACCCACCTTTTGAATATATAGCATTTAACATGAGTGTCGGTTGCAATTACAGTGACCAACAGTCATTAAGACATGTGAATCCCTAGACTCCTTCAAAACCGCTCTCAAAGGGCACCTACGGACGGCTGCAATTCGAAACTGGCCTCTGTAAAATATGAATCCCCCCCCCCCCTTTCCCCTCACTGTATATGTTTCTTTTCCCTTTTTGCCTCCTATATGATGAATTCCTGTTCTGTTCCTTGACTACATAGAAGTGTCTATTTGTATGTCTCTAAATGTTTTGATGAATTGAACAATGTGGACCCTGTTGTAAACAAGTGTAATGCTTAATTGGGTCGTCCACTCCACTCACAGTTAACAGTCTTTGTATTGAGTTTGTGCTTGAAATGTACTGTAATTCTGCAAACTGTTAATAAATATTTCAATCAATAAAAAAATCCTCTTGAGCAGATTGAGCAAACTGTGCCATAACATCCAGTCCAGTTGTCAACATCAAGAAATGTGCAAATACAAATCATTTAACCGTTGTGCTATAGTTGAATTTAATTCTTCCAATGTGTAGTATTGTGTACAGCACATTTCTAGTAATGATATATGCCTAATGCCTTGCCCTGGAAAAGAAAAAAAAATGTCTAGTGTAGTAGTGTACACACCACTGTCCGAGTATAAAACAAAACTCTATTAATCTCCAGTAGCATTAATAGCCTCATAATACTGTGCTTCTGTTCTGACAATTTACAATAAATCATGGCTCTCTCTCGCACACACACACACACCATAGTGTTTCTGTGTGCTTCACTTAGGAGTTTAAAATGTGTTGTGTTGTGTGGCTGACAGACAGGCTGTGTGCTTCTCCTCGCTCCGGTCAGTGCTCCGAGTGCTGTGAACTCAGTGTTAGTAGGCCTACTACCTCAAAAGCAGGGCCGGAAATAGGTTCTGAGAACCTCGTCTGAAACCGTGCCGTACCGTATGAGGTCAGTAACTCACCAGTGACGTTGATGGGGATGAGGCAGGACTAACAGTAACTCACCAGTGACGTTGATGGGGATGAGGCAGTATTCAGTAACTCACCAGTGACGTTGATGGGGATGAGGCAGGACTAACAGTAACTCACCAGTGACGTTGATGGGGATGAGGCAGGACTAACAGTAACTCACCAGTGACGTTGATGGGGATGAGGCAGGACTAACAGTAACTCACCAGTGACGTTGATGGGGATGAGGCAGGACTCCACCACGAGGGAGTGGCTCTTCATCCTCTCCTCCGGCGTGGGGAGGGGCAGCGCTCCGCTCCAGTTGGTGTGTTTGTCCAGAGTGGACGGGACGTTGGGCACGGGACACCGGGAGCGCTGGCCCAGAGCGGGCACCGCCTCTCCGTCCGAGTCAGTGGGCACGGCCTGGGGAACGCACGCACGCAAGGCACACACACACACACACGCACACACACGCAAGGCACACACACACACACGCACACACACGCACAGACACACACACACACACAGAGAAACACACACACACGTCGTTACAGTTACTGAGGGCTCAGCGTTATGGCGTTGACATTAGAGAGGAATTGAAGAAGGGTAAAAAGGTTGTCAAACTCAGCTTCGGAGAGGGGGCGTGTGTGTGTGCGTGTGTGTGTGTGTGTGTGTGCGTGCGTGTGTGTGTGTGTGTGTGTGTGTGTGTGTGTGTTCAAGACTAAAGGGTGTGTAAAACCAATAATCACGCCAGACGTGACAAGATTATAGATTCAAACT
>NC_137869.1:2366200-2372264 GCF_963924005.1 Protomyctophum bolini
TTCAATCTGGTGCACTTTGAGATCAAAATTAAGAAGCTAGGTGGGTGGGGGCCACATGTGGCCAGTAGCCCATGTAAGGGATAGGGGATACAAAAAAAATAAAATAAAAATCTTCTCCCTGTGACGTGGCCCCCTCAGTGGTTGTGGCCCCAAGCGACCGCTTGGTTCGCCTATGCCTAGAACCGGCCCTGTCTACAGTACAGCGCTGCTGTTTGGGTGGTGTCATACTGTACCAACGCAGACAATCACGACATGAGTTCATAATAACATACTGTAACCTGACCGCTTGAATTAACCCATTCTGACCTGAGATCAGATTCTAAAAATGTTCTTCTACATCTTGACAGTTTTCTGAAAAAGCCATGTTTCTATGTCAGTCGTTCTTCAGGTTTTTCAAAAATAGCAGACCTACAAGCTCGTAGCGCGCCACTCGGTGGCGCGCTACGAGCTTGTAGATCTGATATTTTTCAATAGCTAAAGCATAACATAATGCTATAACACCAAAAGGGGTTCCCGCACAGAATGGATTAAATGTTGAAAAAGTAGTAAGTAATAAAGAATAAAATAGATGCATCGAGATGCGTATCGGAAATCGAATTGAAATCGGTGAATTCGGTGTGGAAGAATTATCTCCAAAGGGGTGTTTTTTTTATACAAACCTCTCACTTTGAGTTTGAATAGACAGGGTATGCGCGTGACATCATCGTACCTGGAAGTTATGAGGGAACGCCCACTGAGTGGCAAAAAACGACTTTCTGGCCTGAAGACAGCCCATTTATCCACACAGAAAAGTCCTGTCTGATTGCATTAAACAATGTTAAACTCACCAACATTAAAGTCCTGTCTGATTGCATTAAAACAATGTTAAACTCACCAACATTAAAGTCCTGTCTGATTGCATTAAAACAATGTTAAACTCACCAACATTAAAGTCCTGTCTGATTGCATTAAAACAATGTTAAACTCACCAACATTAAAGTCCTGTCTGATTGCATTAAACAGTGTTAAACTCACCAACATTAAAGTCCTGTCTGTTTGCATTAAACAATGTTAAACTCACCAACATTAAAGTCCTGTCTGATTGCATTAAACAGTGTTAAACTCACCAACATTAAAGTCCTGTCTGATTGCATTAAACAGTGTTAAACTCACCAACATTAAAGTCCTGTCTGATTGCATTAAACAATGTTAAACTCACTAACATTAAAGTCCTGTCTGATTGCATTAAACAATGTAAAACTCACCAACATTAAAGTCCTGTCTGATTGCATTAAACAATGTTAAACTCACCAACATTAAAGTCCTGTCTGATTGCATTAAACAATGTTAAACTCACTAACATTAAAGTCCTGTCTGATTGCATTAAACAATGTTAAACTCACCAACATTAAAGTCCTGTCTGATTGCATTAAACAATGTTAAACTCACTAACATTAAAGTCCTGTCTGATTGCATTAAACAATGTTAAACTCACCAACATTAAAGTCCTGTCTGATTGCATTAAAACAATGTTAAACTCACCAACATTAAAGTCCTGTCTGATTGCATTAAACAATGTTAAACTCACTAACATTAAAGTCCTGTCTGATTGCATTAAACAATGTTAAACTCACCAACATTAAAGTCCTGTCTGATTGCATTAAAAATGTTAAACTCACCAACATTAAAGTCCTGTCTGATTGCATTAAACAATGTTAAACTCACCAACATTAAAGTCCTGTCTGATTGCATTAAAACAATGTTAAACTCACCAACATTAAAGTCCTGTCTGATTGCATTAAAACAATGTTAAACTCACCAACATTAAAGTCCTGTCTGATTTCATTAAACAATGTTAAACTCACTAACATTAAAGTCCTGTCTGATTGCATTAAAACAATGTTAAACTCACCAACATTAAAGTCCTGTCTGATTGCATTAAACAATGTTAAACTCACCAACATTAAAGTCCTGTCTGATTGCATTAAAACAATGTTAAACTCACCAACATTAAAGTCCTGTCTGATTTCATTAAACAATGTTAAACTCACCAACATTAAAGTCCTGTCTGATTGCATTAAACAATGTTAAACTCACCAACATTAAAGTCCTGTCTGATTGCATTAAACAATGTTAAACTCACCAACATTAAAGTCCTGTCTGATTGCATTAAACAGTGTTAAACTCACCAACATTAAAGTCCTGTCTGATTGCATTAAAACAATGTTAAACTCACCAACATTAAAGTCCTGTCTGATTGCATTAAAACAATGTTAAACTCACCAACATTGCAGCTGTACGAAAAGCTTGAATTATCCTCTTTCTATCTCTGCAAAGTTTTTGTTTCATAAAAATCCACCATAGAAACTCTATGAGCTACTTTCTGTCAAGAAATGCCCTGCATTTGATCATGTTTTCTAAGTGTCAGAGTTTGGAAGTGCTATACCACAACATCTTGCTGCCTCCTGCACTATGTGACATTTAGAAACAGGTGGTACGGCAGGACGGTTGAGTGATTTACAACGAGCGCTTCCAAACCCCAACACTCCTCCATGCTGCTCAATGTGTTGCCACTCAGTCTAGATGAGGGGGGGTGGGCGTGTCCTGATGGGGAAATCAGGTCTAGTACTTATCCACACTTTTCCTGGGCTGTGTGTGCTCCAGTTCCTGTTGATTTCATTGGATATCATTGGTCATCTGACCAGTTTCATTGGCTTTCATTGGATCAAATCGACAGGAACTGGAGCACACACAGCCCAGGAAAAGTGTGGATAAGAACGGGGCGGTTGTAGGAGGCGTACGTACCGTTCTCATGCTCCGTCCTCTGTGTTCCTTGCGGAGGGAGCGTGGGGAGTGGTCCAGCTTGCGGAGGGAGCGTGGGGAGTGGTCCTGCTTGCGGAGGGTGCGTGGCGAGGGATACGAGGGCATGGGGGGCGCCGCGATGGTTACCCTCCTCTCCCTGCAGATGGCTCGTCTCTCTGAGTGGTCAGAAACATGTTTACACGGCGTTAGCATGCATGGGACGGAGAGGTCAGCACACGCACGCAGACGCACGCACGCACGCCATGCAGGCCACGCACGCCATGCAGGCCACGCACGCCATGCAGGCCACGCACACACACCTGTATATAGGAGGGGCTGAAAGTACGGGTGGAAATAGGGCCCATAGGGGCAGTGGGGGTCCCCGGGGCAGTGGGGGTTCCCTCAAGGACCCCCAGGGGGTCCTTGAGGGAGTTCCAGGGGGTCCCCAGCTAAATTATATAGTTAGGAACCAAATGGACTCTTATGGGTCTGTAACGGTTCCAATTGTACACTCTCAGAGTTATTTATGTAACTTTGATTTTACGATATGTATTTGGGGGTCCCAGAGATAGAAATGCCATTCAATGGGAGGGCCGTAGCCTAATTCAGCTGGTCAACCCGGGGGGGGGGGGGGGGGGGGGGGGGGGTGGGGGGGGTGACAATCACTGGTAAAAAGATCTTATGGGGGGTCCTTGGGATATGTTTTCAAATGGCTAAATGAGGGGGGTCAATTTTGGGGGTCCTTGACATGAAAAAGGTTGAGAACCACTGCTATAGATCTATAGGGTATATAAGAAAAGGATGACAACGAATCAGCACAGACAGACAGACAGACAGACAGACAGACAGACTAGAGAGGTTACTATTCTGGGTGTACTGTACAACCGCCTCACGGCCACTAGGGGGCACCACAGCACTAGTGCTGAACATGGAAAAGAAGAATGCGATGCAATGCAGACCTTTACGGCGGTGGGCGCGCCTCACCGACATGTCTGGTCATGTCAAGAGAGAGAGAGAGAGAGAGAGAGAGAGAGAGAGAGAGAGAGAGAGAGAGAGAGAGAGAGAGAGAGAGAGAGAGAGAGGGGAGAGAGAGAGGGAGAGAGAGAGAGAGCGAGAGAGAGAGAGAGAGAGGGAAAAAAAGATGACGTTTGTCCAAAACCAACATGCAAAAGATCAAATAAAAATAATGTGTTACACAGATGGAGTGAGGAGAGAGAGAGAGAGAGAGAGAGAGAGAGAGAGAGCTGATATCAGAGAAGCTGTGAGGTGTTCCCTGCCCCCCCCCCCCCCCCCCCCGTGTGTGTGTGTGTGTGTGTGTGTGTGTGTGTGTGTGTACTGTACCCTCTCTCCAACTGTACAGTAACACTTCACCATTAGTCTTCTTGCGTTATTATGTGTTCTGACACTATTGCTTCGTCATAAACATAAAGGTATGTTTTCTCATCATGCCCAACGAAGCTCCTTTGAATTGAATTCAAGTTGAACTGAATTATGTGGAATTATTTTTGCCTTGGACTCTTTTTTTTGGGCTTTTTTTCTCATCGTACTGTATATGTTGACAGGCTAGCCTACTGTATATTATGCACCTGTCCCTTGACGTGCACAAAATAGTTTCCGTGCGTGCGTGCGTGTGTGTGTGTGTGTGTGTGTGTGTGTGTGTGTGTGTGTGTGTGTGTGTGTGTGTGTGTGTGTACAGCGGTGGTAACCAACCTTTTCAAGCCCAAGAGCCCATATTATTCCCAATTGTAAGCCAAGATCTACCACTAAAACGTGTTAGAAAAAACCCTGTTTTTTTTTGCTATTTCTGACAGGCTCAATGCATGTGCACACATCCACACAAAGACTAAAGCTTAAATTAGAATAAATACTTATAGTAAGTTATATTATCAATGTCAAATAATATTGAGACAAATGTATTAGAAATAAAAAATATTAGGACAAAAATACAAATAAACTTTTTGGTGAGTTTTTTTTAAATAAAACAAAATGCAAAGGACGTGAATTGCTTTTACAGCACAATATTTTGTTTCTCATTTCAATGAATATTCACATTGGCAGATGTTCAAATGGCATAACATGACCAT
Source organism: Protomyctophum bolini (assembly GCF_963924005.1). Classification (NCBI taxonomy): domain Eukaryota; kingdom Metazoa; phylum Chordata; class Actinopteri; order Myctophiformes; family Myctophidae; genus Protomyctophum; species Protomyctophum bolini. Next base: position 2,371,066 of record NC_137869.1, read on the forward strand.
ATATATTTGCACAGATATGGTTACATACTCTCAGGGTCAGCCCACCTTTAATGAGACTGCTGTGACTGCACTTTATCTGCAAGCGTTTTGAAATCTGGTTCATATTTAGTGATTGCCAGTCTGAGGGTGTCATTAAGATGTGAGTCAGTCATACGAGTTCATGATAGCGGTCCCCGACACGTTGAATACTAAACTTATTTGTAAAGTTCGAACGCCAACTTTTAACCAAACGTGGGAGAAAACACTGTGCACGGCTGCACGCACAAATAAAGAGTGCACTCACGCACGCACATGACGGATTATTATCGATCAAAACAATCCTTAGCGTCGCTTACAAAAGCATGTGTTGCACAGCATGAATGATAAGTAATCACCGACCTGGCTGGATAAATATCAGTGGTCCATATCCATTGTGTGACCTGCTTAACGAGCAACGGTAGGCAGCCGAGTAAGTTACCAGTTTAGTAAATTAATAGTCTACTGTAGCTGTGTGTCAGATGTTCTGTCTGAAGTAGTCAAAGCCAAGGAGAATGTTACAATTTAATTCACAATCGAGCATCTTGCCCTGCATCGAATATCCCATGATAGAACAGCAGGATAAAAACGGATAGTCTGTCTATCATCCATGCATCCATGAGCTAAGCGTCAAGCCCTGTCTAGGACCCACTTCCTTCAAAACTGTGGCTTTCTTGTTCCAATAGTTAGAATCTTCAACTCTCACTGTGTCATGTTTTGACAGCGGCACTAAACATTTTGACACTTTGTCATAGTGATATTCATGCTGTGCAACACATGCTTTTAAGCAACGCTAAGGATTGTTTTGATCGATAATAATCCGTCATGTGCGTGCGCCGTGCGTGAGTGCACTCTTTATTTGTGCGTGCAGCCAGAGGCGCAACACTGACCGAACGCTAGGGGGGGATATAGAGCGGCGCCGCAAAGCGGCGCCGCTCGAAAATCCGTCCCCCCCGTCCCCCCCACTACCCTAGGGGAGGGGGGGGATGGGGGGGTCTAACCACCAAAACGTGGGGTTATGGTTAGGGTCGGACTACAGAGAGGTTGTTCCAGTGACTCAATGCACATACAAATGCAATGCCAATATGCTATATTAACATTAGAACCTTTTAAAGACAGATTAATTATTGACGACAATGCAACCTGTGGGTCCAACGTCACTGAAAACTTTCATAATGGCAATT
>NC_137869.1:2372464-2374964 GCF_963924005.1 Protomyctophum bolini
ATGGGCCGTAGCTTAATGCATGTCTATGTGGGGGTCCTTGACATGAAACAGTTTGAGAACCAATTCTATAGGCTACTGTATATACGCACGCACACACTCAGCACGCCGCACGCACGCATGCACGCATGCACACACACACACACACACACACACTCAGCACGCCGCACGCACGCATGCACGCATGCACACACACACACACGCACACACACACACACACACACACACACACACACACTCAGCACGCCGTATGTACGCACACACTCAGCACGCACACACACACACACACACACACACACACACACACACACTCAGCACGCATGCATGCATGCACGCACAAGAAAACACATTAATTAGTAGCTCCTTCTCCCAAGAACCACCAGATGTATACTAACTCTACAACATACATACAGCTTTGCACCTGCTCGTGACAAAGTATATGTTTTCAATAGAAATGAAAGTGCGACAGGAACTAAAACTTCAGCCTCACTTCTTCAGAAAACACGGTAACAAGGTTTGAAATGAACACACGCAGCTAAACGCCTAGAGGCACATTTACCTGACACACTGTCTGACTGAAGAAACACAAGAAAGCTTCGCCTTGCCTCGATACCCCACACTTAAAGACAACACTCTTCTTCCACAGTCACACACACACACACACACACACACACACACACACGCACACGCACACGCACACGCACACGCACACGCACACGCACACACGCACACACACACACACACACACACACACACACACACACACACACACACACACACACACACACACACACACACACACACACACACACACACACGCCCCTACACTTTGCCTGTGAGCCTGGGAAGTGCTGCTCAGCCGCCCGCAGATGTGAGGCTCAATGTAATAAGATCGTTTCCAAGATATGAAGACCAAGGAGAAAAGAAGAGAAAAGAAGAAAGACTCGTAGCGGAACGAACGAACGAACGGATCTCTCCACGTTTGCATTATTACGGCTGAACGTAATAAACTATCATGTATATACAGTAAAGTACGGTAGACCACAGTGCATGCGTTTACACTCGCCCTGCACGATGTAAAGTAACCGGGCAACGACGATCATCACGTCTGTCTGTCTGTCTGTCTGTCTGTCTGTCTGTCTGCCTGTCTGTATGCCTGCCTGCCTGTCTGCCTGCCTGCCTGCCTGTCTGTCTGTCTGTCTGTCTGTCTGTCTGTCTGTCTGCCTGCCTGCCTGTCTGTCTGTCTGTCTGTCTGCCTGTCTGTCTGCCTGTCTGTCTGTCTGTCCCTCAGTGAGTCATCTGTACATCGGGGGACAATAGACAGGTAATATTATCAGAAAAAATGGTCCAATCTGTGAAGACATTCCTGACCAAGACATTTTCTTCACCAAGGTGTTTGTAAAGGTGTGTCGATATATTAGTAACACAGTTTCTCTAGGTCAGGATAATGTGTGACAGCTGCTGAAAGTTGGAGTATCTATCATGATTCTATATGAATCCATTGCAAGCATTTGTTTTGCACGCGAAAAAAAACGGCCGTCATTACAAATATGATTTATCCTTATTGCTCCTCCTAAAAGCTCCTTAGGGATCAATGTGACAAAAACAAAATAACTTGTCTTTCATGAAAAGGAACCTGTGCAGTCCATTACAATTGGTGGACAAATAGTGGAGGTAGTAGACCATTTTAACACATTCTGACCTGAGATCAGATTCATACGAGGTTTCCACTGGACACACACTGGTCTGATTAAATACTTCCGCATAGCAAACTCAATTTCAGTGAAAATACTGACTACTATATGCAAGCTCAACTCCTTTAGAGTGAGCAAGCATATCATGGAAACAGTCTATATTAAAAACCTTGACTTTTAAACATGGCAATGTGGTTTAGCAATCTGAATGTAAAAGGCAGAGGCAAAGCTGCAGCGAATAGTGAACCTATAGCCTCAAAAATCATTGGGAAGAGACAGGAACAATTAGGCTGTATCTATAAGGAGGTACTTCGTAAAAAAGCTGTCAAGACAGCAAATGACCTCCTACCATCCACTCTGGATGATACAACTTAATACTGGATGATACGCACACACACACACGGTCACACACACACACACACACACACACACACACACACACACACACACACACACACACACACACACACACACACACACACACACACGCACACACATGTACACACACACACACACACACACACACAGGGGCGTACAGATGGCCGCTGAGACTAACCCAGTTGGATGCAATGGACCCACGCCTTTCTTTTTTTAATCCGCCATCAGTGAGACAACTTAAACACACGCTGTGAGATGAACTGAGAATCAATGGAGTGGAATAATGCATAGACTAGAGCCTGCAAATTATAAATATAATTCAAGTAAAGATACTTAAGATATAGATGTTAGAACAGACACATGTATATTACAAGCAATATACATACTATGTGTTATAATCTAATCTATCTGTAATAATCTCTACTGCACCA
>NC_137869.1:2379964-2389964 GCF_963924005.1 Protomyctophum bolini
TTTCCATTCTGACCTGAGATCAGATTCTAAAAAATGTCTTCTACATCCTGACAGTTTTCCATTCTGACCTGAGATCAGATTCTAAAAAATGTCTTCTACATCCTGACAGTTTTCTGAAAAAGCTATGTTTCTATGTCAGTCGTTCTCTCGTCGATTCTTTTCATAAAATAGCAGACCTACAAGCTCATAGCGCGCCACTCGGTGGCGCGCTACGAGCTTGTAGATCTGCTATTTTTCAATAGCTTAAAGCACGACATAATGCTATAACACCAAAAGCGGTTCCCGCCCAGAATGGGTTAAATCCTGGTGGAACGTGTGGAACACACCGGAGGACATATCCTGACCGTGTCAATGATTTATATTCTGCGTCGCGCGGCCGCGTGCGGCGAGGCAGCGGAAATAGCTTGTATAAGCTCGCAACGAGCTTGTAGATCTACTATTTCCGGCCTTATAGTCCCCCCCAACCCCCCCTCCTCCTCCTCCGGAGAGAGAGAGAGAGAGAGAGAGAGAGAGAGAGAGAGGGAGAGAGAGAGAGGGAGAGAGAGACAGCGTGCCAGCCGAGGTGTGTTTTGTCAGATGGTTTGTGTTACCCACAACAAAGTCCAGAACGAACGGCAGGCGAGCCCAGGCTGGGCCGGGCTGGGCCGGGCCTGGCCCGCGGCGGGCTGGAAATACTTTCCATTTTGGGACAAGAAGCCCTCCTGAGAGAGAGAGAGAGAGAGAGAGAGAGAGAGAGAGAGAGAGAGAGAGAGATATGCAAGGGAAGGGGAGGGGGGGGGGGGGCAGTGCACGGCACGCCAGCACGCCATGATGGCTCCTCCCCTTATAGCGTAGCGTGATCTGTGAGAATGTTATAGACACTATAGAGCACTAGAGCAGGGATGTCAAACTCAAATACACTAGTGGGCCAAAATAAAGAAATTGGTACAAGTCGAGGGCCGGCCTGTGTTTCAACACACGGGCCATTTTTGGGGAGAGGGGTATAGCTGAAAGTTGACCACAAGTGATACACTTTCACTGCTGATCAATAGTGAAGAGAAGACGCATGCTTGCGCTTATTGCGGGCCCTAGTCGATACGTGACAATGCACTCGCAGTGGGCAATATACCATGCAGAGGGCCAGTTCTAATACTAATTTAATATCATCCCGCGGGCCAAAGATAATTCATTCACGGGCCTGATTTGGCCCCCCGGGGCCTTGAGTTTGACATATATGCTTTATAAGCGTTCGCAGTCCCACACCTGTGGAACGGCCTGTGTGTAACCCGGCGGCTATATTCCCTGGATGCCCTGAGGTCAGTGCGGTCAGTGCAATGCCACTGCAGAGCGTGGATCAGGGGTGGGGCAACTTTGACGATGGAGAGGAGCCACTATATTTCCACACTCACTCCCTATAGGGCCATATATTACTGTCGTAGCAAAAATAGCCGATCTACAAGCTCAATTCGAATTGGAATCCTGAAAATTTACATTTTTATGTCATTTCAAATGCCTTTAATTATACGTGTGTTGAAGCATTGAGCTACTAATTTAGACTGAAGTAATTAAAGCAGGTCATGTTCACATGTTGTGGAATTGTAAACAGCTGGAACCAAATATTATATCAGTATTCTGATATTAACCTGAGGGGCCACATTAAGTGAAGGTGGTGGGCCGCATGTGGCCCCCGGGCCGCCAGTTGCCCACCCCTGGCGTGGATGGATGGATGTGTATTCTGTGCATCTGCAGCATGTCTTATAGTGCTTCTCTAGATGGTGAAAAGGCCAAAAGGCACACATGACACATGCATGTGGTGGTTTTATATACATATGTTATGTGACCGGCTGTCTGGAGACACATGTTTGTGTCATGTCGTTAACACCTCAGGCTTGGTTTGTGCATCTAAATATATATATATATATATGTATATAACTGTTATATAATATCAAGCTCCACGATATGTCGTTTGCACGGGGTGGATTTTGACTGTACGTTCAGTGTCCGATATCACATCACTCAGTGGTGCTGCTATATTTAAATATGTCCACACACACACACACACACGTATACGCACACATCATGGGCACACACACGCACACGCACACGCAGACAGACAGACAGACAGACAGACAGACAGACAGACAGACAGACAGACAGACAGACAGACAGACAGACAGACAGACAGACAGACAGACAGACTCAACTTTATAAGAAAAGGGGTTTCCCAACAACAATCAAAGCAACAAGTTTCTTCCACCAAAACATTGGAAACAATGCTTCACACTGCCCTCTGGTGGTGGTGATAATACCAACATGGGCCACATATTTGAAATAATAGTTAAATATAATAAATAAATAAATTGCAGTAAAGGTGAAATCATCTGTATAACAACAGTCAGGTTAACCTGCTGTTTGTTTGGGGAGAGTCTGGAGGGTTGTTGACTCAGCTTTCTGCTGGAGAACAGCTTGTTGAAACCTCTCTGGACACGAGACAACGCCTAAACACCGCACGCACACACGCACACACACACGCACACACGCACACACACACACACACACACACACACACACACACACACACACACGCGTACACGATGAGAGGCACATTCTTGCGGGGTTTTGTCTCCCTGACGTTGCGTCAACAAGATGAAATGGAAAAAAGAAAATGCTATAAAGTCGCAGTAGATTATAATAATAATATAATAACACAGTGTGAGCCTTTGTTACAGGTGCTGTGTGCTCTCTCTCTCTGTGTTTCTATGTCTCTCTCTCTCTCTCTCTCTCTCTGTGTTTCTATGTCCCTCTCTCTCTGCCTCTCTCTCTCTCTCTCTCTCTCTCTCTCTGAAGTATTAGGCCAAGTGTGTGCAACATTGTAAAACCTCCCTGGGAACCAAACAGTTACTTTTCAGAAAAAGGAAAAAAAAGAACATATTAGATCCACTGTAGTTAATATTTAGTCACACAAGACCGTGTGACTAAATATTAACTACAATAAGACTGTGTGAAAAATAGCAGATCTACAAGCTCATAGCGCGCCACCGAGCTTGTAGGTCTGCTATTTTTTTGAAAAATCGAAGAACGACATATGACATATATAGAAACATAGCTTTTTCAGAAAACTGTCAGGATGTAGAAGAACATTTTCTTAGAAATCTGATCTCAGGTCAGAATGGGTTAACATAAAAATGAAACGACGGCAGCGGCGGGTTGCGTAGCAACGCAGCTGCAGCTAATAAAAAGCCTAACGATGGGCGTGTCGCAGATAGGTGTGCCACCGGGCGGTCGGGCGGTCGCTCGGCCGACACTAAATCTGACGGAGCACACACCCACGATTAAGTTTATTAGCTGCAGCTGCGTGGCTTACTGTACGACGTCATGCCGGTGTATACTGTACAGGTTTTTTTATGTTAACACATTCTGACCTGAGATCAGATTCATACGAGGTTTCCACTGGACACACACACACACACTGGTCTGATTAACCCATTCTGACCTGAGATCAGATTCTAAAAAAATGTCAGTCGTTCTTTTTTTTTTAAAAAAATAGCAGACCTACAAGCTCGTAGCGCGCCACTCGGTGGCGCGCTATGAGCTTGTAGATCTGCTATTTTTAAATAGCTAAAGCATAACATGATGCTAATACCAAAATGGGTTCCCGTTCAGAATGGGTTAAAGATGGAGTGCCACAACTTTTGTATTTTTTGCAGTTTTTCATGTGTCTATGAGGTGACAGTACTTCATTAGACACCCTGGAGTCGTTTTTATGTGCATATGGTGTATTAACTTTGTATTTAGGGGTTTCTTCCTGGAGGCTGAACCCTTGACAGTCAAACGGGGCCAATGAAATAAACAGTGATATAGTGACATCACACTATCAGCCCCTCCCCTAACCCCTCCCCCTTTTATCATACAACTACAGCTGTGGGTGCGGCTTCAGTTCAGGTGGATCACCACCCATCACCACCCACCAGGCAAACCATGAGGCATACTTAATGAACTGGTGGGCGTGTCCACATAAAAGCATGATTTTAACAAATAAAAAAAGGAAAAATTATATATTGTATAATAATACCTGATGATCATGTTTTAGGGTGGTAAAAAAGATCATGGCACTCCATCTTTAAGCATTAACTGGAACACAAACTAATATTCAAGGGGGTTCCATCCCTTAATATTCAAGGGGGTTCCATCCCTTGAAATAGTTCAATCCTCTGGTCATGAATTACCTACAGATGGATCTGTCTTGTTCTCCAGCACCTTTTAACCCATTCTGGGCCGGAACCCCTTTTGGTGTTTCAAGCATTGTGTTGTAGGCTACTTTAGCTATTGAAAAATAGCAGACCTACAAGCTCATAGTGAGGCACCGAGTGCCGCGCTATGAGCTTGTAGGTCTGCTGTTTTTGAAAAGTCGTGAAAATGTGGCGCTAATCTTTGAATATATATGTATTCTTTCAGAGCGAACCCCTTTTGGTGTTAGCATTATGTTATGCTTTAGCTATTGAAAAATAGCAGATCTACAAGCTCATAGCAGATCTGCTATTTTTGAAAAATCGAAGAACCACTGACGTAGAAGACATTTTTAGAATCTGATCTGCAGGTCAGAATGGGTTAATGTGTGTTTAATGAAAAAGCTGTTTCAGAATCTAGACTCTATGAACCACATGGAGAGAGAGAGAGAGAGAGAGAGAGAGAGAGAGAGATAGAGAGAGAGAGAGAGAGAGCCCCCCCCCCTCCTCCCCTAATATCGTTAACTTTCCCTCGGCCCCTTTAAACCAGCATGGGGTGCGTTTAACGGCCATGCCCCCTCCCGATTGGCTGCCGAGGCCGCTCGGTGAGGACACGCCCCCCCCCCCCCCCCCCCATCACACATCATTTAACGGTCTTTGAGGCCACAGCTGATTCCTATTGGCCCCTAATGGCTCCCCCGGCTGATTCCTATTGGCCCCCAATGGCTCCCCCGGCACGCCTGGCGTCGGGCCCCTTTGAAGTCCTCTCTCTCCCTCTCTCTCTCCTTCTCTCTCTCTCTCTGTCTCTCTCTGTCTCTCTCTCTCTCTGTGTCTCTCTCTCTCTCTCTCTCTCCCTCTCTTTCTCTCTCTCTCTCACACACACACACACACACACACACACACACACAGACAGAGTGCGCTCACGTGCACACACAGTCTGGAGGAGGAGGAGGAGGAGGAGGAGGAGGAGGAGGAGGAGGAGGAAGAGGGGGAAGGGGGTGTGTCTGGGCCGGTCTGGGCTGGAATAGCTGGAGGTTTTTCCGTACCTCGGAGGCACACCTGGGCCATTAGTGTCACATAATGAGATGGAGAGCCCCCCCACCCCCTAAAACAACACACTGCTGTCTCCTGAGACACCTGGAGAAGAGCTATGGGAACTCACAGGTTCCACTACGGGAATCTGGAGTTTGGTAGAGTCACGTTCTGCTTCCACGAGAAGAACCAAGCCAAGCAAAACACGTATAAACGTCCGGAATTCAAAGTACGTTTGAATAAAAGTACCGTCTGCTTCACCACGGGTAAACAGGCTCTCTGTCTTCTCCAGGGAATGGCCTGCATCTATCATTTCAGTTTAACTGACACAGCCTTTACTGAGAACACTGTGATCAGAACATGTTGGCCCAAAAACACACAACGCTGTGATCAGAACAACAAAACACACAACGCTGTGATCAGAACAACAAAACACACAACGCTGTGATCAGAACAACAAAACACACAACGCTGTGATCAGAACAACAAAACACACAACGCTGTGATCAGAACAACAAAACACACAACGCTGTGATCAGAACAACAAAACACACAACGCTGTGATCAGAACAACAAAACACACAACGCTGTGATCAGAACAACAAAACACACAGCGCTGTGATCAGAACAACAAAACACACAACGCTGTGATCAGAACAACAAAACACACAACGCTGTGATCAGAACAACAAAACACACAACGCTGTGATCAGAACAACAAAACACACAACGCTGTGATCAGAACAACAAAACACACAACGCTGTGATCAGAACAACAAAACACACAACGCTGTGATCAGAACAACAAAACACACAACGCTGTGATCAGAACAACAAAACACACAACGCTGTGATCAGAACACTGTGATCAGAACACTGTGATCAGAACACTGTGATCAGAACGCTGTGATCAGAACGCTGTGATCAGAACAACAAAACACACAACGCTGTGATCAGAACACTGTGATCAGAACACTGTGATCAGAACGCTGTGATCAGAACGCTGTGATCAGAACGCATCGACAGATCTTCTCTTATGATCAGGGTGTCTGGTGGGGGGCGGGGCTCAACCTGTGTTCGAACGCGGGTCGGCGAGCCAGATGCATATCAATGTCTCTCTACCTACCTCTCTCTCTCTCTCTCTCTCTCTCCGACACAAAAATGTCTGAGAGAGAGATCGAGAACACGCCGAAACTGCAGGCCACGTTTGGTAGGAGAAAAGCCTGCGCTGTACTATAACCTATAATGCAACGCAGATGTGTGACAATGTGTAAAAGAAAAGAAAAGAAAAGAGAGAGGGAAGAAGGGGGAAAAAAAATTTACATTTTCCGACTGGTTGCAATAAATACAGCGCTAACGCAGAGCCCATGTGTTGGTGCTGCAGCCTAACCGGTAGTACCGGAAACATGTGTTGGTGCTGCAGCCTAACCGGTAGTACCGGAAACATGTGTTGGTGCTGCAGATTAACCGGTAGTACCGGAAACATTGTGTTGGTGCTGCAGATTAACCGGTAGTATCGGAAACATGTGTCGGTGCTGCAGATTAACCGGTAGTATCGGAAACATGTGTCGGTGCTGCAGATTAACCGGTAGTATCGGAAACATGTGTCGGTGCTGCAGATTAACCGGTAGTATCGGAAACATGTGTCGGTGCTGCAGATTAACCGGTAGTACCGGAAACATTGTGTTGGTGCTGCAGATTAACCGGTAGTATCGGAAACATGTGTCGGTGCTGCAGATTAACCGGTAGTATCGGAAACATGTGTCGGTGCTGCAGATTAACCGGTAGTATCGGAAACATGTGTCGGTGCTGCAGATTAACCGGTAGTACCGGAAACACACAACCTGTGTCACCATTTTAACCACATTAAGCATTATTATTATCCTTTAGCTGTAGAAAAATAGCAGATTTACAAGCACAGAGTGCCGCACTACGAGCTTGTAGATCTGCTATTTATTTTTTTATCGTGGGAAAATGTGGCCGCAAGACATGAGAAACATTACGTTTTTTGAGAAACTGTCAGGATTTGGATCCAGACATTTTTTGTAGAATCCATTCTGGACAGGAACCCCTTTGTGGTGTTTTAAGCATTATGTTATGCTTTAGCTATTGAAAAATAGCAGATCTACAAGCTCGTAGGCCGGCAAACAGTCCTCTGTGCGAAAAATAACCTGCCTCTCGTTCATCAACCTGCTATTCACTCCTCTGACAGCCCCCCCCCCCCCCCCAGGGGTCAGGGGTCACACAGGGCCCCAGATGGACCTCTAAGTCTCGGGTCACGGAGACAGAGACACAGAGGTTAGCACAACACGTTATGGATGAAGTGTGTGCTTCTAAGTGTGTGCGTGTGCGTGTGAGTGCACATGTTTCTTTGCATGTGGGGAGGGAGGGAGGAAAGGAGGGGGGAGGGGGGGGGGGGGGGGGGGGGTTAGACGCACATGCATGTCAGAGTGAAGAATATTGGGCCGTAAAGTCCTGACAGTAACCCTAGGGTTTATATTGTCACAGTGATATCAACCCTAGGGTTTATATTGTCACAGTGATATCGACCCTAGGGTTTATATTGTCACAGTGATATCAACCCCTAGGGTTTATATTGTCACAGTGATATCAACCCTAGGGTTTATATTGTCACAGTGATATCAACCCTAGGGTTTATATTGTCACAGTGATATCAACCCCTAGGGTTTATATTGTCACAGTGATATCAACCCTAGGGTTTATATTGTCACAGTGATATCAACCCTAGGGTTTATATTGTCACAGTGATATCAACCCTAGGGTTTATATTGTCACAGTGATATCAACCCTAGGGTTTATATTGTCACAGTGATATCAACCCTAGGGTTTATATTGTCACAGTGATATCAACCCTAGGGTTTATATTGTCACAGTGATATCAACCCTAGGGTTTATATTGTCACAGTGATATCAACCCTAGGGTTTATATTGTCACAGTGATATCGACCCTAGGGTTTATATTGTCACAGTGATATCAACCCCTAGGGTTTATATTGTCACAGTGATATCAACCCTAGGGTTTATATTGTCACAGTGATATCAACCCTAGGGTTTATATTGTCACAGTGATATCAACCCCTAGGGTTTATATTGTCACAGTGATATCAACCCTAGGGTTTATATTGTCACAGTGATATCAACCCTAGGGTTTATATTGTCACAGTGATATCAACCCTAGGGTTTATATTGTCACAGTGATATCAACCCTAGGGTTTATATTGTCACAGTGATATCAACCCTAGGGTTTATATTGTCACAGTGATATCAACCCTAGGGTTTATATTGTCACAGTGATATCAACCCTAGGGTTTATATTGTCACAGTGATATCAACCCTAGGGTTTATATTGTCACAGTGATATCAACCCCTAGGGTTTATATTGTCACAGTGATATCAACCCTAGGGTTTATATTGTCACAGTGATATCAACCCTAGGGTTTATATTGTCACAGTGATATCAACCCTAGGGTTTATATTGTCACAGTGATATCAACCCTATAGGGTTTATATTGTCACAGTGATATCAACCCTAGGGTTTATATTGTCACAGTGATATCAACCCTAGGGTTTATATTGTCACAGTGATATCAACCCTAGGGTTTATATTGTCACAGTGATATCAACCCTAGGGTTTATATTGTCACAGTGATATCAACCCTAGGGTTTATATTGTCACAGTGATATCAAACCTAGGGTTTATATTGTCACAGTGATATCAACCCTAGGGTTTATATTGTCACAGTGATAGCAACCCTAGGGTTTATATTGTCACAGTGATATCAACCCTATAGGGTTTATATTGTCACAGTGATATCAACTCCTAGGGTTTATATTGTCACAGTGATATCAACCCTAGGGTTTATATTGTCACAGTGATATCAACCCTAGGGTTTATATTGTCACAGTGATATCAACCCTAGGGTTTATATTGTCACAGTGATATCAACCCTAGGGTTTATATTGTCACAGTGATAGCAACCCTAGGGTTTATATTGTCACAGTGATATCAACCCTAGGGTTTATATTGTCACAGTGATATCAACCCTAGGGTTTATATTGTCACAGTGATATCAACCCTAGGGTTTATATTGTCACAGTGATATCAACCCTAGGGTTTATATTGTCACAGTGATATCAACCCTAGGGTTTATATTGTCACAGTGATATCAACCCTAGGGTTTATATTGTCACAGTGATATCAACCCTAGGGTTTATATTGTCACAGTGATATCAACCCTTGGGTTTATATTTTAACTCCTCCTCGACCTGTACTTTCGGGCCTTTTCAGCCCAAATCATCCAAACAGAAAAGTCCAATATGATATGATTGCTTTAAACGACGTTAAACTCACTTTGCAACAAGGCATCGAACCCAACTAGAGCTGCTCTGAGTGCTGCTGTCCTACCGAAATATCAGATCTGTAAGCTCACAGCACATCGCAGACAGTGCGACACATTGCGGGAACTGGTTTCCTCATCCAGGCACGCGACACAGCGACTAAAGATCGTATAATTAATGCAAGGTCAGGCTTCTGAAAACAACAGCAGGCTGAACTTCTTAACCCATTCTGACCGGGCACCCATTTTGGTGTTATAGCATCATGTTATGCTTTAGCTATTGAAAAATAGCAGATCTACAAGCTCGTAGCGCGCCACCGAGTGGCGCGCTACGAGCTTGTAGGTCTGCTATTTTTGAAAAATCGAAGAACGACTGACATTTTTTAAAATCTGATCTCAGGTCAG